>NW_021820598.1:42500-142323 GCF_901001135.1 Rhinatrema bivittatum | reverse complement strand
AGGAAACTGTCCTCAAAGAGACTCCCGTATCCGTAATTTTTAAAAAGTGTTCCCTGCAGGATAAAGCTTGAAGCTCTGACACCCGCCGAGCTGAAGAAATAGCCATGAGAAAACCACCTTTACCGTCACCCTCTTCAGAGGCTCAAAAGGCGCCGCACACAGAGCTTTGAGAACCAAAGGTTCCACGAAGGACAAGGATTGCAGACCGGAGGATGCAAATGTTTTGCGGACTCCGAGAAAATGCACCATGTCCGGATGTGCGGCTAAGGCTACACCTTGTATCTTACCACGTAAACAACTGAGGGCCGCTACCTGCACCCTTAGAGAGCTGCAAGATAAGCCTTGAGCCAGGCCGGCTTGTAAGAAGAAGGACAAGATATCAGCAACGCAAAGCCCGAATAGGCTCCACCTTGTACTCTATGCACCAAGACTCAAAAATCCCCCACACTCTGACATAGGCCAGGGAGGTAGAGGTTTTCTCTTGAACGCAAAAGGGTCGCCACCACCGCGTCTGAATAACCTTTGCTCTTCAGTCGTTGCTCTCAAAAGCCATGCCGCTAGACAAAAGCGATCTGCCTCTTCCAAACAAATGGGCCCCTGACGTAGAAGATTTGGGAGCCCCCAAAACCTCAGAGGTCCATCCACCACTAGGTTGACTAGATCTGCAAACCCATGGACGTCTCGGCCATTCCAGTGCCACCAGGATCACCTCTGCCGGGTGAGTTTCTATGCGCTGCAGCACCCTGCCAACCAAAGGCCAAAGTGGAAACATACAGTAGGACGTTCCTTGGCCAGGCGAAGAACGAGGGAATCCACCCCCTTCGCTCCTGACTCCCGGTTGCTGACTGAAGAAGTGAGGGGCCTTGGCAGTTTGAAACATCGCCATCAAATCCACATTCAGTCTGGAACACCTGTTGCAGAGAGCTCCCAACTTCCCAGGATCGAGCCAGCTTGAACATTGTTGACCCCGGCGGCGATGAGAGAGGCTGTAATGCTGACTAGGTGCTGCTCCGCCCAGCTTATCAACTGTCAAGCTTCGATCGCCACAGCCGATGCTTGGTTCCTCCTTGGCGATTGATATAAGCCACTGCTGTCGCATTGTCCGACAAAACCCTGACAGACATCCCTTGCAGCACCGGAAGAAGAGCCTGTAGCGCTAACCTCACTGCCCTGGTCTCCAAACGATTGATTCACCACAGGGATTCCTTCACTGGCCATTGGCCCTGCATCGTCCTCCCCTGACAAACCGCTCCCCAGCCGGAGAGACTGGCGTCTGTGGTGACCACCGTCCAAGAGGGAACGTCCAAGTCTACACTCCGGAGGTAAATTGTCCGAGAGGAGCCACCATCAAGGCTGGAATGTGCAGAGTCTGTAAGAGGAAGTGGAAGATGAAATTGCTTGGACACCGGGTTCCAACGGGAAAGCAATGATGACTGAAGAGGTCTCATATGAGCAAAGGCCCATGGGACTAGCTCCAAGGTGGAAGCCATCGAGCCGAAGACCTGCAAGTAGTCCCAGACCCTGGGGAGACGCTTGACCAACAAGGCCCGAACTTGCCCCTGCAGCTTGATGATCCGCTTCTTGGTGAAGAAAACCTTGCCTAGCCGTGTGTCGAACAGGGCTCCCAGGAACTCCAAGGAATGGAAGGGAACCAGGTGGCTCTTGGCCAGATTGACTATCCAACCTAGCGACCTCAGGATTTGAAGAATCCGGTGCACCGCAGAGCAAACAGAGAGACTCAGGACTTCGCCCGAATCAGTCAGTCGTCCAGATACGGATGAACTAAGAATCCCTCGTTCTGGAGTTGCACTGCCACCACAACCATTACCTTGGTAAAAGGTTCTGGGTGCCATGGCGAGCCTGAAAGGCAGAGCGGAAGAAACTGAAAATGATCCCCCAGGATGGAAAACCTCAGGAATTTCTGGTTGTTGGCCAGGATTCATATGTATAAACTACTCTTCGGTCAGATCCAACGATTGCTAGGAATTTCTCCCTTGTGCAACTGAAGCAGTTACCAAACCGCAGGGTCTCCATCCGAAACCGCGGAACTCGAAGACACCTGTTGACCCTCTTTAAATCGAGGATGGGTCAGAACATGCCCTCTTTCTTGGGCACCACGAAGTTAAATGGAATAGAGGCCCTTCCGCAGAAGGAACTGTTACAATGGCTCAGAGCTAGAGTAGGTGCTGTAATGTGTCCCGCACTACCTGACGCTTCTCCTCGTACGAGCATGGGGAAACGAGAAAGTGGTCTCGAAGGCGCCAAGCAAAATCTAAGGCGTAGCAATGTCTTATTACATTGAGGACTCACTGGCCCGAAGTTAACTTGGTCCACTCCTCAAAAACCGAGCCAACCTGCCTCCTACTACTGGAACAGAGGAATGGACTGGCCTTGCCTCATTGGGAGGACTTAACTCCTCCCACAGTTTGGGGAATACCAGTTCTATCAATACACTACCCCCGAAAGGACTGGGACCAGTACTGTTGTCTGCCAGAGTTCTGCCTAGACGAGGAACCCAACAACCGGAAAGACCGGAATCTCCGATTCCCATGGAAACGTGAGCAAGGAGGAAAGGAACATCTCGTCCTGGGTCTATCCGCCGGTAGCAGATGGACCTTGTTCTCCCCGAAGGATTGAATCATGTCTTCTAAATCCTTCCCGAAGAGTAGTTTGCCCTTGAAAGACAGAGAGCCCAACTGAGCCTTGGAGGAGACATTGGCAGACAGGTCCTCAACCAGAGGAGTCTGCGGGCAAAGACTGCTGAAACCATAGATCTGGCTGAAGTCCGTAGCAGATCATAAAGGGCATCCGCACTGTAAGCCACCGCAGCCTTCCTCCGAGAGAGACGTGCTACTCTGCAATTGCTGTATCCAGTGAAGACATGCCCTCAAGGAAAAAACTACTACAAATATCTTCTTGAGCTGGACCTCGAGCTTACGATCTTGGAGATCCATGAGAGCTGTTGCGCTCGTCACCGGGATGGTGGTCTTCTTGGTGACTGCTGACATCACTGCATCTATCTTGGAAACCCGTAGGAGGTCTAGCACTTCTTCTGGTAGCAGGTACAGCTTATGCATCACTTTGACTTTCAAACCTAAATCAGGAGTGTCCCACTCCCAAAACAGGTCAGTGATGAAAAGATGAAAAGGGAAGGACCGGGTCGGACCTCGGAGACCCACCATGACTGGATCAATAGCCCCCATCCGAGAGTCCTCATGAGGGATGTCAATGCCCATTTCCTCCAGAACTGCGGGAATAAGCAGGCTAGCTTGTCCTTTCGGAAGAGGTGTACCACCTTAGGGTCACCCCTTCAACTACGTGGGGACCGTGATTGTGAGAATTATGTCCTGGTTGCCCTCATGGTCTGCCCCCCTGCAGTGACTTGCTCCTCTGTTCCTGTTCCTCCAGCTCCAAAACTTCAGAGGGAGTCTCCTGCTGGATGGGACGGCGCGGTCTGCAGGGGGCGCTTAACTTTTGCAACCACCATCCCCCTCCGGAGGCCTGGGTCTTAGTGGCCTGGACCCCCCGCTTTTGGCCAATTGTTGAGCTGACTGGGAGAGAGAGCTTCCTCCCGAATGCCTCTTAGCTATCTTCCTGGCTTTGAAAGCCTTATGAAGCAGCAGAACAAAGTCGGAGAAAAAACAAGGAGGAGGAGGAGTCCGAAGCCCCCCTGGAGCTCTCCTTTGCCGAGAATGCTAAGTCCTCCGTCAGCCCGCCCTTCCCCTCCCTGGAGGCTGCTTGCTGCGGGGATAAGGGAGGAGGGGAAAATCCCTTCCCCCTCCGCTGTACGCTCAGCAGTGCAAAAAGCCGACAAAATGGCATCCATTCCCGTGCTGAGTGGGAACAGATCAGGAGAAGTGTGCCATGGCCAACTGAGCCTCCCAGCCGTCCTCAACCACCACACCCGGCGGGCTTCTGAAGTGCCCACCTCTGTGGAGGCAGGCGCAGCATAGATCATTGTGGGAAATCCACATGCACAGCATTTAAAAGCTAAGAAACGCCGGGGGACCGGCAGAGGCTAGGGAGAAAGAAAAAAAAAAAAAAAAAAACACAGTGACTTTCCACAGTCAGTGTTGGGGGGGGGGGGGGGGGGGGGGGGGTGGGGGGGGAGATGGAGAATCAGGCCCAGCAGTAAGAAAACAAGTGTTTGATTTATTTTTTTTTTTCCAAACCTGAACCGAAAGGAACATCGGGTCCTGTTCCCAACAGGGTGAGTGAACCGGGACTCCCCAGTATCACCCGAGCGCTTCTCAG
Organism: Rhinatrema bivittatum; assembly: GCF_901001135.1. Taxonomy (NCBI): domain Eukaryota; kingdom Metazoa; phylum Chordata; class Amphibia; order Gymnophiona; family Rhinatrematidae; genus Rhinatrema; species Rhinatrema bivittatum. The sequence continues at coordinate 138,069 of NW_021820598.1, read as the reverse complement.
TGTAGGGCAGCAGGGTCCCCCGACCCCCAGCTCCACCAGCCTCAAATACCAGAGGGATAGTCCCACCAGGACCTGCCAACCCCCTGGGAGGCTCAGGAAACTTCTGTCTTTAAAAAAAAAAAGTTCCAAGGGAAATAGTTTAGAGATATAGTTCTTTTTTTTTTTTTTCAAACTATCTACAGACTGTAGGATTTTGCACCTCCACCATCTGCTGGAGACAAAGAAATACTGACAGACTGTAGGTGGTACCTCAGGGTATAGGGCAGAGTCAGTCAAAACTTCTATCTCCATCTGCTGGAGGGGAGGCAAAACCCAGGAGTCTGGACTGATCCGGGTATGTACAGGGAACTCTGCCTACCTCTGGGGTCTTGTGTGTAGAACAGGGAGCATTTCAGAGAATGCCATCCTGGATTTCAGCTTTCTACCTAAAAGCCTAAATTTGGCTTCCAGAACCTCCCTCCCACGTTGCCTACATGTATGACAGCCAGCTCCTCCCCAGCACCGTCTAAAATCCTATCTAGGTAACACATGAGAGCTGCCTACTTTGCACCACATAGGCAAGTTACCAAGCGATCCTCACGTCCACCAGCCACCCAGCTAATTCCTAATGATCGAATCACCAACTATGACAGCCATCCTAACCCCTACCCTCCTGGAGACCCATTCTTGCTGGGAGAGGATAAGACATCACCGGGAGAGCAGGTTCCAGATATAGGATTGTTTCCTGCTACACCAAATTGATGCTTTCCATCTAGTTGACCTTGCTTCTCCAAGGCAATATAGAGGAAGTGGTTATTATGACCCTGAAGGTCTGCTCTATATACCTCTGTCTGCCTCAGCTCCTCCAGGTCTGCCACTCTAGCCTCTAGAGATCAGATTCATTATCTAACAGGCGCTCTTTGCACTGGGCACAACGTACAACCTTTCATACAACCTTGGTTGATAATCATACATGTAGCACTTGGTCCAAAAGACTGGAAGGTCTCCATCTCACTGCTGGACTACTATCTGTATCTTAATATTCTTGTATTCTTAGTTAATTTAGACTGCTAAGAAAAGTAGGGATGTGTAAACTAAAGTTCTTTAAGTTTATGTGGTGTATTTAATGTTAATTTGGCAAAGGCCTGCAAGAGAAGAGTTACAGTAATTTACTGATAAGGGCTGGGTCATTCCCTTGTTTTAAATAAATCCATTGATTTTTTTTTGTGTGTGAAAATGTCTCTTATCTCATTTAAGAGGACAGTCTATTAATCAAAGAATCTGCTTAGGGGTGGGAGGGAGAGAGACATGTAGAATTTTTTTATTACAATTTTATTAAAATTGCCTAAGCCAAGGCATTAGGCGATTTACAGAAAAAAATGAATATAAATACAAAAAAATTCAAAACAAATAAAAGACCACCTCTCTTTTCTTTTCATCAGGCACACACAAGATTACCTACCCTTTTTTTTTTTTTTTTTTTTTTTTAATAAAGCACACAAACTAATGATTAGTTTACTCCATAATATCACTCTCCCCCAATCTTTAAGTTCCAAAATTACCTAGTAAAGCAATATTTACAGATCCTCTTCAGCTACCAGCAAAATCTTCTGCTCTCAATACTCCCTCAGGATTCACATAACATCTAATCACATCAGGACTACATCCACTCCTTTTCTGTGTATCTGATCACCTGCAACTTTCCTTAGTAACACCCATGTTTTATTTATTTCTTAACAAGGGGCTCTAACTAGCTCTTCTTCACGCTGGGGGAGATTGCTTTTGATGCTCATAAAACATAAAGGGCTCCAAAAGAGTCATCTTTAGCACACCACAGAGCAAACCCCTCCCAAGTCCATTCACTAGCCATAACAAAGTGAATCTGCTGTATTCTAGCAGGCTGCTTCAGGTTTCAAGTGCATTTTCAATTTAAAAGTTAAGGTATCAGACTTGCTAGTCTCAAATACAGTCTAAAAACATGATCCGAGATTCCATGCTGTACATCCCATTCAATATTAATGAATGGAACACTGGGGAGATCATTAAAAGAATCTCAAGTTAGCTATTAACATACAGAAGAACAGAACCTTTGATAAATGCTTACTGAGACAAGCTATGCCCATACTGGCAGCATTGGATCTCATCTTAACTCCTTCATGAAATTTCTTGGTAAAAACAAACACATCCTTGGTTTTTTTTTAAGAAACCATTTCCTTCCCTTTCCCCAGAAGTCAAAGGAAGTGAATAAAGACCACAAATAAACATACATTAGGCCACTCCTCTCACACAGAATGCTTAGCATAAAGCTATTCTCACTGTAACCTAAGAAAAATTCAGAGAATAGCTTCACATGAAACCTTTCATCAAAAATAAGTTTTAATGAAAAATATTTTGATGTCTTTTTTAATGCTGACAAAGACTACACTGACTGTTGCACAAATGAACCATTTCATTAGCCAAATTGGATAAAGTAGCACACAAATCCACTTGAATGCATGGAAATAAAAGGCCAGGTTCAATTCACACAGATGAAGTAACACCACAGAAAAGACCAAGGCAACCTCCCTGGGACGTGACCTTATGATCAGGACAATTAAAGGAAAAGTTAACATGCCAAGCAAGCAATGTACTAAATTTGTCCAATAAAAAAGGCATCATCATATTTTTTTTGTTTCTATTTGCTAACCTTTAATTCTGATTTTCTAGATTGGCAGAAATATCCATAATACCATAAGGGGCCAATTCAATAAATTTTGCGGAAAGCGGGCGCCGACCCTGTGGTGGCTGCCAGTTATGAAGACAGACACCTGTAAACTTTTCATTACTGGCAGATGGCCGGTTATGAAAACCGATGCCGAGTTTACCGGCGTCTGTCTTCATAACTCGGCGGTCTGCCGAGATATTTTTTTTTTATTTAAGAAGTACTGAAAAGCAGTTTTTTCTGCTTTTCTGTACTTCTACGTGCACTCAGCTATTAATGCCTGCTCCAGGCAGGCGTTAATATCTAAGCGATAAATGTGCGTCTGAGACGCACATTTATTTTTTTGAATGCGGAGTGAATGAGTAATAGCCTCATTCACGTGCATTTGCATGTGATGAGCGCTAACTCATTCACTCCGCGTCGGACACGGATTAAATAGGCGCTAATCCTATTGCATTAGGGGGTGGATTAGTGCCTATTTAACCCGCGTCCGACAGCACGTTAAACAGTGTGCTCATGTGAGCGCACTGTATTGCATCGGCCCCTAAGTCTGCTAGCAAGTCTATATACTTCAAATACCTCTCTCTTTATCCAGGTCTGAATCTTAACAGAACCAAACTTAAAGTCACTTTCGGGGCGATACAGTAAAGTCCACAGGAGAACGGGCAAACGCCCGCTCTCCCATGCGCGCGATTCACTATGCAAATTAGGCCCGGCGGTAAAAACAGGTTAAAGGAGGCGCTAGAGACACTAGCACGTCCCTAGCACCTCCTTTTGGACTGGCGGCTGTCAGCGGGTTTGACAGCCGATGCTCAATTTTGCCAGCGTCTGTTCTCGAGCCCGCTGACAGCTACGGGTTCGGAAACCGGCAAAATTGAGCGTCCTGTTTTTGACCTGCGGGCCGACTTCAAATTTTTTTTTTCCACTTTTGGTAACTTTCGGGACCTCAGACTTAATATCGCCATGATATTAAGTCGGAGGGTGCACAGAAAAGCAGTTTTTACTAATTTCTGAAAACAAAATGTGCGGCTTTGCTTCACATTTTGTTTTCTGAATCGCGCAGGAATACCTAATAGGGCCATCAACATGCATTTTGCATGTTGCGGGCGCTATTAGGTTCGGGGGGGGGGGGGGTGACGCGAGTTTTCGGCCCCTTACTGAATAAGGGGTAACGCTAGCGCGTTGAAAACGCACATCCAATAGAGGGTTAACAGTGCGCTCTGTCGAAGCGCACTGTACTGTATCAGCCCGTTTCTTAGAATAACTTAGCCTACTACCAGGGCAAAATATTCCTCTGTATAGTACATGTGTTTGATATAAAATATTTGGCTCCAAACATGAATGCACAGCCTTAAAATAAGCAGCATTGTGCAAAGAACGCAATTACATGCTGGCATGGTGGAAAATCAAACTTGATTTCCTCTGCCTCTCTGTGCCAACACGAGCAATAGTTTACAGCCTCCCTCTGAATGAACATGGTAATTAAATGGTGCGATTTGATGTCCTTAGCAAGGAGCAGTGCTGTAAATGCAAAGCTTTGCACAGGCATGCATACAAGAGTTCAAGGATTTACAGATTTCTTTTCAAACATTTTTCCCAAAAAATATAAACCAAACAAGTTTCTCTTTAGAAGCTCTAGTTTAGGATGTTTGAAAGAAAGCAGAGTGCAGAAGAGTTTAAATGATGCAGAGTTAAAAGTCTTTTGGTCTGTAGCCTTCCAAGAACCATGGATCATCTGCTGGAAGCAGCTGAATAGATTAAGTAGTGTGGCTGCTCTATCAGCCCACTTGAAAATGTACAAGGAAAATAAACAAAAATATGCAAGGTGAATATTAGCTCTGAGAGTTAATATTCTTCTTCATGTCAAAATAGAATGGACAGAGGCCATTTACCAGGAAAATATAACTAAATCATAAAAGGCATTCATTTATATTTCCTGCTAAGCGCATCTTTTACCCATTCTATTCTGAGGAAGAATAAAGGTAATAGTCACCTTACATTTTTCTGTGTTTTTTAAAACTATTTCTGTACATTCAAATACCAGCTTTCAACAAGTATTCAGTAAGTCCATTAAAAAGGTGTCACTTTATATATATTTTATCTTTATTTTCGAACCCAATAGATGTAATTCAAGTCTAGACTGCAAGTCCCCAGTCGCCTCTTCCCCACATCGCAACCGTAGGCCACTTCCCCACTCCCTGGAGACAACTCGTCTCCAGATCCTTCATCTGCAAACGGGCACCAGCACTCAATCAATGAGGCCCAGTCTTTCCCCCCGATACATCGGGCACAATCAGCACCCTCCCATGGAAAAGCTTCCAAAGTAGGCTGCGGCGTTCAAGCCGGGAGAGACATGAGCTCATCGCATTCCTACCCCTTCCCCCCCGGGCACACGCGAATCATGCACAGCTCCTCCTTATTTCATCACAGAGCGCTTCCAGGCGGCCCGGATCAACTTGATGTCCCAGGGAGGCGCGAGGAGCGGCTCCCGCGCGACAGAAGGCCTGGCACGCACGCTAACCAGCTCCGGCATGGAGCCCGGCGCGCGCACGCGCACTCTCCCACCCGCCGCTGCCCACCACCGAAGTCTCATCTTGCACAGGGAATCGCGCGGCGAGTCCCGAGAGCAAAGCAGAGGACTGACGCCTCCTTCCTTACCTGACTGGGCCGAGCAGCGGCAGTTAAAGGCGACACAGCCGCCACACCCCCATTCACCGTCCCTGGCTAGCTGCAACAGACCCGGCCGGCAACGGCAAGCACACCTCACAGCCCTCATTTCCTGCCAGGAAGAGTCCAGCCGTAAGCCATCTCCGGATTGGCAGTCCTGCAGCGCTGCTAATTGGCCAGTACTCTCTCGCTGTCAGATCTGGCTGCTTCATTATTGGTTGGTATGATCTATCCCTCCACCCACCTATTTTTTTTTTTTAATTATCCTGCTTCTGAATGACCTATCAGACAATAGAAAAGCTGCTATGAAGAAGATTGGACGAAGTAATAAACCTAAAGATAGGGCTGATAAATCTACGAATATCTAAGTAGCTTTCATTAGTGGGAAGAAAGATATTTACCAGCAGTGCTAGCTAGAGTGACCAATACTATTTCGTTGGTCATTGAGGCATGAGGATCGGGTCATGTACCAGTAAGTGTGACTATAACTATCAACGGTATAAAAGGAAAATTACCCGTCCATGGATTTGGGAGAGAATATCCAGGGTCGATGCTAGCGTTTTTGCTGTCCCCCCCCCCCCCTTCATTGTGTTTTGTTTTTTAATACCGAATTTTTGTTTTCACAATAACCAACACGTAATAGAAACCGTCAGTCTCACACTGTCTTATACCCACTTTTCCCTGCTGAAAAAAGCCTTGCGCCCTCGGACAATCCAAACTTTCAAAATGGACACATCCCCTGAACATATCTTACCCCATCCACAGGTCCAAAACACCTAAATTGTGCAGAAGTGATCCCCAGGTACTCCTACCAGTACATAAAAATGGCACCAGCTGGGTACTGTAGCATGCATTGTTGTAGTGCTATCCAGAAAACCCTGCAAAAAAAAAATAAATATATATATATATATATATATGGTATTATGCCTATTGTAATGTGTGTACTTGTGGATTTAGCCTTCTTAAAGCCCAGAGTAAATTGAATGACAATGATATAGTAAACTTCCTATACCAAAAACTATCAGCACTGAAACAGGAACAACCCTATCTATGAAAAAGCAACATTGCAGATATTATACCAGGCCCTAAAACACCTCCTTTAGGAATGCAGAACAAACTAGGCTTTACAAATCCCTACACAGAAACTACATGCTAGCAGAATATGCCACCTCGGAATCAGATGCCGAACACAGACAGACCCCTCACCAAATACAGAATTAAGAGCCCATAAAGAATAAATAGAAATGGATAGATAGAGAATGAACTGGAAACTGCAACAAACCAGACCATTTTTGCAATGCAGCAATGGAAAAACAAACATTCCTCAAATCAAAGAATAAAATCAAGAAATATAAGTCTAAACTATACTAATAAAAAGAACATTGCCAAAGAGCTGACAAATAGATCATCCAATAATTAAGAAAGCATATAAAAAGTTTATAATTTTTCAAAGCAGCAATAAAATATTTCAAAATAGCAGAGACATCAAATGCCCAATAATTAAAACTAATAATAGAAAAATCCCCCATACCTGAAAAAATGTGATATTTATTAATTTTATTTATTAAAGGCTTTTATATACAGACTTTCTTGATACAAATCAAATCAACTCTGTTTACATCGAACTAAGCAGTAAATATAATTAACCAATCAACAAGAGATAATTAATTCAAGGAGCATAAAAGTTACATTATAACAAGGATGCCTTAACTGGGAGTAGGAAATAAAGAGAGGGTGAACGAAAATAAATAAATACTATATACAAAAGAGGGGGGCAAGGAGCAGACCTCTTAATAGTTAGTATGCATGAAATGTGGATTATTTGTTTACATAAGTGAGTGATGGAACAATACTAGATCAGGAAATGGGGTTTGTAGTGGGGAAGGCTTGGCTGAACAGCCATGTCTTTAGTTTCTTTTTAAAAGTTAGTAGACAGGTCTCCAGTCTGAGGTCCGGAGGCATGGCGTTCCAGATGGAAGGGCCTGTGGTAGAGAATGACCGGTGTCTGATGTTTGAGTGGTGCACTAATTTGATTGGAGGAACATGTAAGGATCCCTTGTAGGCATCTCTTAAGGGTCTGGCCGTCGAGTGCAATCTGAGAGGATGAAGCAGATCAAGAGGGGTCTGTTGGTGGATATTTTTATGAATGATTGTGAATGATTTATGAAGGATCCTGAAGTTTACTGGGAGCCAATGAAGGTCTTTTAGAATGGGAGAGATATGCTCTCTCCGATTGGTATTCGTCAAAATTCTCGCCGCTGCATTTTGAAGCACCTGGAGAGGTTTAATAGTAGAGGCTGGGAGACCATGCAAAATGGAATTGCAATAATCAATCTTGGAGAACAGAATAGCTTGGAGGACGGATCTAAAATCATAATGGAATAGGAGCGGTTTGAGTTTTTTTGAGTACTTGTAGCTTGTAGAAGCACTCCTTTGTGGTATGTTTTATAAAATGCTTTAGGTTCAGGTGACTGTCAATTAAGACTCCAAGATCTCTAGCATGGGATATTTGTGTAATAGCTTGCGACTGGTGAAGGATGGGATTGCCTTCTGGAGTAATTAGCAAAAGTTCGGTTTTGGAAGTGTTGAGCACAAGATTGAGGCTTGATAGGTGATGGTTGATCGTTTGCAGGTGAGAGTTCCATAACCTGAGTGTTGAGTCCAGTGAGTTTGATATGGGGATTAAAATTTGAACGTCATCTGCGTTTATATAGAATTTGAGTTTGAGGTTTGAGAGTAGGTGACAGAGAGGGAGTATGTAAATGTTAAACAGGGTGGGTGATAAGGAGGAGCCCTGGGGGACTCCAAATGGTGCATTAGTATGAGGTGATTCCTTGTTTTTGATTTTTACCTTATAGCCTCTATTGCTAAGGAAGGATTCGAACCATCTAAGGGCTGAACCTGCAATTCCTATGTCTGAAAGCCGGTTAAGAAGGATATTATGGTATACAGTATCGAAATCTGCGGAGATGTCGAGGAGAGCTAAGAGAAACGACTATCCTTGAGCTTGTCACCTTGTCAAGGTGATATCCTGTCACCTTGAGCTTGTCGTGAATTAGTGAAGAAGGCACAAACGTTTCTTCACATACACAGACAACTCAGGCAGGCTCCCAGTTACATAAATATACACACACCCCAGGCACACTCCCATTCACACAATACACACCCCCTACCCATCTCGGGCACACTCCCATTCATGCAATACACCCCACCTCACCTAACCCAGGCAAGCTCCCATTCATGCAATATACACACACACACACACACACAACCCAGGCAAGCTCCCATTCATGTAATATACACACACACACACACACACACACACACACACACACAACCCAAGCAAGCTCCCATTCATGCAACACATGCACACACACAACCCAGGCAAGCTCCCATTCATGCAATATATTTATTTATTTATTTAACTTCTTTTACTATACCGATACTCAAGGCCAGGTCTTATCGTACCGGTTTACAATAGAACAGGGGGAAACCAATTAACATCTAGGTAGAAAGTAAAGTTACATTAAACAGGGAGCGTAAAAACATGGGAGATGGAAGACAGGACAGATTTTAAACTATAACAACTGGAGAGTGATAAATATAATCAACAAAAACTATGTTAGTGATACATACACACACACACACACACACACACAACCCAAGCACGCTCCCATTCATGCAACACACGCACACACACAACCCAGGCAAGCTCCCATTCATGCAATATACACACACACACACACACACACCCCAGGCACACTTCCATTCACACAAATACACATGCACACAAAACCCAGGCAGGCAGGCCTCTATTCACACAAACACAGACACATTGCTTCCTTTCCTCTTTTTACAGGGCTCCCCGCCTCACTCAAAACTTCTGCACCTGTTCCTTTTTTCCCCCTCTTCCAACTGATTCCTCTGCAAAATAAGTCCCCTACAGGCTTAAATAGGCCTGAAAGCAATTCTGCCTACCCTGCTGATACAGTCCCTTCTGTTCTCTGCCGGCACCAGTGGCAGAGAGCAGGAACTATCAAATCAAAACAAGCTGCTCAGAGGTGTTCCGTAAGGCCACTCTGCACACCTCTGCTTGATGCAGGAGCCATGGCTTCGGGGAGGCTCAGGGAAATCAGAAAAAAAAAATGCTGGCTTCAGTGGCAGATGGGAGAAGGGGGAGGGACATGCCCTCCAAGACATTTTTCATAAGAACATAAGAACATGCCATACTGGGACAGACCAAGGGTCCATCAAACCCAATATCCTGTTTCCAACAGAGGCCAAACCAGGCCACAAGAACCTGGCAGGTACCTTAACATTAGATAAATCACAAGCTACTATTGCTTACTAATTACCGTAATAGCAGTTTATGGATTTTTCCTCTAGGAAACTTATCCAAACCTTTTTTAAACCCAGTTACACTGTTATAACCATGTCTTCTCGCAATGAATTCCAGAACTTAACTATGCGCTGAGTGAAAAAGAATTGTCTTCGATTTGTTTTAAATAAGCTACTTGCTAACTTCATGGAGTGCCCCCCCCCCCCTCCCGGTCCTTCTAGTATCTGAGAGAGTAAATAACCGATTTACAGTAACTTGTTCAAGTCCTTTCTTGATTTTGTAGACTTCTATCATATCCCCTCTCAGTCTTCTCTTCTCCAAACTGAACAGTCCAAACTTCTTTAGTCTTTCCTCATAGGGCAGCCGATCCATGCCCCTTATTTTGGTCACCATTCTCTGCACTTTCTCCAGTGAAGCTAAATCCTTTTTGAGATGCAGTGACCAGAATTGCACACAGTATTCAAGGTCCACCATGACTCTGTGCTTCTACTAATAGTATAGAGCTCTGCTCTTCAGTACATCGGCCAAGCAGGACTCCTGAGGACGAAGATGCCATGAATCTGCCTGCTTCCACTAACACCAACCCCCCCCCCCCTCCCTGGATGTTTTACACCTGGTTGTGCTGGCCCTGAGAATATCCCTGCATAGACATTGATTTCTGAGGCCTTTAATGCACCTAATTAAAATTTTTGGATAATCTTTGATCACTCATGTACTTGCCCCTACTCTGATCTTGTCTGCAAGACATCAACATTTAATAAATGTTAGAATAAACTCATTTTTTTTGCCATCGTGAAGGCTCCCTTGAAATGCAGTGGCCTGGATGCTGTGAAAAAGTGGCATTTTTACTCAAAAAGGGGATTGTGACAGCTACTACTGAACAGCTGGTTCTGCACCTCAGTCTTTGTGGGAGCCAAATCTTAAACTTAGACAATTTTAACATCTAAGTAATAACTGCGTTTTGTTTTAAATTAGTGATTTGAAGAAGACACACTGAGGGTCAGCAGAATTAAATATTACCAAGTTGACTTCTCAAAACTATCAATTTGCCTGTTTTTTATTCTCTTTCCTGTTAAGATCTTTCTTTTTTGTCCTGAGTTATTGTATTTAATATTATGTGTATATATAATACATTCTATTTTAAATTTTTCACTGTTTTGTAAAAATCACCTTCCTTTCGTTATTCATATCTGTTCTTGATAGTCCCTGCTTGAGGTCTATCAGGACAGCAGTTTCCTGATTTATTACTTAGTTTCCTATTGATGGATGTGGGTATGAATACAAATATTTTAAAGCTTAAACACTAATCTATCCAGAAATGAAATAGAAATAGGAAAGATCTTAAGTTTTTTCTTGTCATGCAAACTGAATGGTCTAATTTCTTGCCATTATTAGTGCTTTTACGTGGATTTTGGTTTGAAAGGCTAGTTCAAAAACTTTAGCTTCCTATTCAAACAAGTTTCCTGATCCAGGTCTGCTTGAAAGAAGCTGCTTGATGTAGCTTCACTTCTCACTACAATAGCAAACAGTTTTCTCTGTGTTTTGACAGAGTACTGTCTATAGAACACTGCTCTAATGGAGTTAAAAAGAACACATTCATTTCCCTTAACTGGTAGGCCTCCCCTCAAATCATGCTGCCCTGCATAGTCCATAGTAACATATACTGTAGTAGGAGATAACAATAGAAAGAGACCCATCCAGTCTACCCATTTTTTTTCTCTTTACAGTGCTTTAGCTGCCAGCTGAAGAACCTTGACTGCTTGTAGGATCTCGCTCCCTGCCATCCTGGATAAATGACCATACAAAATCCCATCTTCAATCCAACACCCAGCATCCTCCCATTCCCATCATGATTTACCACATGTTTTGTCTGGAGGGGCTCTGAAGGATGATTTGTATGTATGTATTTCATTTTTAGCATTTTTTTTTACACCAAATTTAGAGCCAAGAGAGGAGGATTCCTTCCCCAGAGAGCTCATCTATCCAGGTGTGCAACATTGTGCTAATGGGAGAGACTGAATTTTTTATTTATATTTTTTTGCTCTTGGACTATTTACTGAACTATTTGTTGCATGAATCCTTGGCGTACACCTGTGGATTTTGCTTGCCTGCTATTAGTGATCAGTAAAGACTTTTTGGACTATAACTCTGGGGTGCAGTATGGTGTTTTTAAGAGTGACTGGCCTGGTGTGCAGAAGAATCCCAGAGATGACAGAAAATGCCAAGGGCCTTGAAAAATCAACTCTCCCACCCTGGGAAAAACCTGAGAGGCATGGGTATTGCTCTAGGCATGACCTGCCCACTGAGCCCTCTATGGCTGTGTTCAGATCAGGGCAGGGGCTACATGTACAAAGCTGTGAGCAACAAATGCATCATTTTCCCAGTCAGAGTTCACTGTTGAGCTTATAGCACCATTTCCTCTAAGGTGCACGTGTGCGCAGCTTCGCAGCATTCTTTTTATTGGCTGCACTCGCTACACCTCACTCCATGCAGGAGGAGCAGTGGGAGCCTATCCCAGGGCTGCCGACTGCGCTGTTGAATCTGTACTGCCATGGGGGAACAACTTCAAAACTCATGGGCAGCACTTCCTGCTCACTCAAGATCAGCAGCGAGTAGGGCAAATGAGTTTTGAAATTGCTCCGTACTGGCACAAATTCATTGGCAGGACTTGTCCTTAAATTAGGATGGAGGAGCAAAAAGGGGCAATGGCTCTGGGCCCAGCACTACCATGGTAGCTTCAACCCAAACACTGATTTCTTGTCAGCTTTCCAATGCCCCATCATGGTTGATTTGCCCTGGGCCCCACACCTTCCTAAGGTCAGCCCTGTTCACCAGAGTAGTTGGCAGCTGCAGGACAGGCAACAACTATTCAGCTGGCTACTGACCACTGTGATCCCCATCAGCTTTTGTCATAGTCACTGAACCAATAGCTTTCACTGCTGCACTCCAAGGTCCCAACTGAATAAAAGTTAAGGGGCCACGAGTTCCCCATGTGAAGGCTGCAGACTCCTAGTCCCCTTCAAGGGCCAATACCACTAGCCACCAATTAGAAAAAACCCCAAAATATTTTTTAATCCCTGGTTGTAATGCTGCATAAGGGAGAACAAGATGAAGGGGGACAGGAGAAGGAAGAAATGGATGATGGGGGTATAGATGCTGGGGAAGGGGAGGACGGAGAGGGAGAGGGTACAGGAGCTAAGGAAAAAATGGGGAGAGGTAGGGGTTGGATGCTGGATAAGGGGGAGAACCAAGAGGCAGGGAACTCTGCAAGAGGAGGCAGTGGCAGATGTTGGGGATGGGGTTATGTGGCAGGGGAGAGGATTTCTAGGAATGTAGATGCTGGGAGAGAGGGGAATAGGAGGCAGGAAGACAGATCCTGGAGAGATGTAGTTAGCAGAACATAAATGCTGGGGAAGGATGCTGGAAGAAGGAGGAGGGAAGGAGACACTTGGGGGCCGATGCAATATTGGCACGTGGAAAACAGGCACACATGATTGAGTGCCCGCTCTCTTGACACACAACAATGCACCTCTCCAGGCACCCGATGTAATATGCAAATAGGCTGCCGTGGTTAAAAGGAGGCAGACGGGGAAATTATGTGCCTCAAGTGCTTCCTCAGCAGTGGGCACCCAGGAGAGGCAGCTGTCAGTGGGTTAGGAAAACAGACACAATTTTACGAGCATCCATTTTTCTAACCTGTGCACAACCACAGGTTAGGAAAAGGAACACTTGTTAACTGAGCATCCCTTTTCCTAACCTGACCATCAGCACACTCTTTTTAAAAAAAAACAACTTTATTTGACAGTTCTCCTTTTTGTGTTCCTCCAACTCTTAACAGCAGGCGTTAAACTCTATGCAAAGTAGTACTAGAGAAATAGAAACAGAAATGCATTTCTTTCGATGCTAAGCAAAATACAAAGATCAGAGATGAGCATTTCCCAAAGCTGACAGAGAAAAATCAAGGATGTCTCACAAAAGAATTAGCAAGAAAAGCTATAATCTCAGGAGAAAGAGGAGAAACAGCCATTATGGCAGCCTTCCACGAGGTCAGAAATGAAACCTAACCATGGACAATAGGACCAACACCAAAACCTGAAATATGTTCCGAATGCTGTACTTTCGGGCTTCGTGCATCTAACGAAGTGGACTTTGTCCGCGAAAGCTCATGCCACAAAAAACTGGCTAGTCTATAAAATGCCGTTTGTCATTTTTACTTTACCGTTTCTGATTCCCCCCCTTTTCTATTCTTATTATTTTAATTATTCAGTATATTGCTTTGGCAACCTGTAAAATTGTCAGGCCAATAAAGTTATCTACATCTCTTTTTTTCAGCTTCTTTTTTTCTTCCCTTCCTTTTTCTGGTTTCCACGCTTACCATGCCCCGCATATCCCTCCTTTCTTCTTGACCCCTCTCCCCAGCTTCTCTTTCTTCCCATCGCAAGCCTCCGCTTCAAGGCTGGCACCCAGCGGCCTGGGCGGGGGCACTGGGTACACAGCAGCACCATCCCACGCCTTGGCACTATGCTGCTTTTTGACAGAATGGGGCGTGGCCTCGCCTACTCACGCACGCGCCCCAGCCTTTCATTGGCTGTCAGCCCCGGAAGCGAGCGTGAGTCAGCTGGTTGTCAGCTGACCGCGTTGCTCTGGCCGGTGGTGCGGGTGTTCTGTTGCGTTTACTTTCTACTGTCGCAACACGGCCCGACATGGACGAGACGAGCCCGTTGGTGTCCCCGGTGCGGGACCAACCGGACTACACGTTCCCATGCGGCTCTTCGCCCCCTCCGGGGGCCCAGCTGAGCCCCGCCGCCCGCCTGCCCGGGGTGGTGGTGCGGCTCCCCTGCTCGGTCGCTGGCTCTTCGCCTCCCGGCTCTCGGGATCAGGAGCGGCAACCGCTGCTGGAGAGGTCCCAGGCTCGCTGTTTGGCGGTGGCGGCAGCTCAGGCCCACCGGGAGCGCAACGACTTCCCGGACGACCCCGAATTCGCCGACGTGGTGCGGCGGGCCGAGAGCGCCATCGATAGCGGCATCTTCCCCGAGAGGATCTACCAGGGCTCCAGTGGCAGCTACTTCGTGAAGGACTTGCAGGGGGTAAGTGAGTACGGAGCCCCGGGGATCACCCAACTCTGAGGCCCCCCGCCCAGACCAGGGGGGTGAAGTGGAAACCCTGGGGACTACATCCCCACTCCCCCCCCCCCCCCCCCCCCCCCCGATTCCTCAGCTCTCTCGCTACTTAACTCCACTCCTCTCAGCAGTTGCTAGTTTTTTCTCTCTCTCCAGCCTATTTTAATGCGTCCACACTCTATTTCCTTCCATTTCTCTCATTTTCTCTTTACCTTGACCCGAACCTGTCTCTCTTGCCAGCTGACTGAGACCACCCAGAGGAGGTTGAGGCATTGAGCCAGTCCTGTGTTTGTTCCATTGCATGTGTGAGGATCTAAGCTAGTAGAAAATTCAGAACGCCAGACACTCTTGCTCAACTTTTTCTCTGCTGTCCAGGCTTTTCTTTTTCTCACCCGTCCAACCACCCCCCTCTCTCGGCCTTCTCCAGCTCTGTCCTCTCTCACCTGACCAGTGTAGCTTAGTTTGCTAGACTTAAACTTAGAAATATAGTAAATGACACCAGATAAAAACCAAAATGACACATCCAGTCATGCAGGATACCCCATACAGAAAATTTACAGCAGGTTATCCCAGTCCTTCATTTCCATCTTCTTGCCACTGGGAATCCCCTTTGTTTATCCCACGACCTTAATTCCATTACCATTTTTTGTCCATACCATGGCCTCTAGGAGGGCATCCCAGGCATCCACCAGCCTTTTCAAAATTCCTAATGTTCCCGAGTCTACTCCCATGAACCACTCACTTTTTTTCAGGCTGGCGGGGAAAGTATGTTGACTTTGGGCCCTGGGTTTATGTGGTGTGCTGAAAACACTGGCAGGTACCACCAGCCCACTTGGAACTCTGCCTCAGTTAATCTAAAGTAGAAATAATCTGATATCTCAGTTCATTACTGCCCTGTGATTTCTTGTAATGAGTTGTTACCCCTAAAATATTGAATCATGATCTCAAACTTATATAAAGGAAAACATTGTATTTCTAATATATAATAGAGCATTAATTGGCCCTTATTATGCTTTTCCTCCAATAGTGTCATTCTGTCTCACATTTGAACCTTAGGTTGAGAAGTATGAGGGGAAGCTTGTCGGTCATTCTTGGTGTACTATGGTAGGGTGGTATTTTTGTGAACCTTGGGCTGATAAGATAGTGATACATTACTTAGAATGAAGTTAAATGCTGTTTCCCTGCTATATTTTGTTTGCTGAGATAATTACTTTTATGGCAAAATCTTGTTTTGCTTTCTTTGTGTTCCTGGAGTGGGAGCAATTAGCCAGGCTGTTGATTGAATGCCTCTGCTATAAAATTTCTAATACATATACCTGTTTATAATTTCCCATATTCCTTGCTGTTATCCTTCCTTTTAGGGCAGTATTTCACTGCCAGTTATTTACTGTATACAGTTTTGGCAATTGGTACCGGTTTTTGTTTGTTTTCACTTTAGGTTTTTAACATTACTCCATTGTCACCCTGCAGGCTGTTGATCTCCCTCTTCCCCCCCCCCCCCCCCCCCAATGCACAAGTCCAGCTCAGCCTAAGTCCTAACTTCTGGTGCAAACTCTGATCAGAGTTCTTGGGAACCTGTTTTGTTTTTATTTGTCTTGTGAATTTCTAAGTGTTCCCAGGATTGTACTGGCATTATTCTAATACATTCATGGTAAGATCAATGCATGCAGATCAGCTCATTGCTAATGCTGTACAGTGCCATGCTGAAAGTCTCTGGTTTGATCTCATCCTCTGGTCTTTTGCTCTGTTTGGCTGTAGATGTGGCAGAAACGGCATTCACAGCCCCTGAGCGGAAGGAGTTCTGGTTATCACTCAAGATTGATACCTAGAAACTGGATTCAGGGTCCGTGGTTGCAGGGATCGGGAAGGAGCACTGGTACATGGCCCCTGGCTGAGGACTCTTGCTATAATGACTGCACTATGTATGTTAGCAGGGAATAGGAGGGAACTGCTTGTTCATAAAAAAAAAAATCTATGCATTCAAGTTGGTTTTGCAAGCATCAGATACCATGAAATCGGCATATTTTCAACCCCTGGTATTTATAGATTTCTGGGGAAAAGCACACTGGAGTGGTGGAGAAAACACACATCTAGAACAAAATACAATGTGAGTAATGTACGGCTAAGCATAAATGACTAGTCAATACATCTCAAGTGGCTTATTGTTATTTATAGAAACAAACATAAATTTGTATGAAAGGAATTGCAAAGGCATTTCATATAAATGTAGGGGTTTCTGAACTGTAAAAGTGTTTCGTACAAACTTGTTTTTATTTGTTTCTGTAAATAACAATAAGCCACTTTTGAGATGTATTGACCAGTCGTTTATGTTTAGCCGTACATTACTCACATCGTATTTATAGATTTCTGCCACCTCTGATGAGGAAGGAAGTCAGTTATCCTTATGTCAGAGAGTTTCTCAGATACAGTACTTGAGAATTGTTAAAATTCTGCTGCCATATCCTTAATGGAATCACCCAGCACTATGCTGCTATACCTGGTGAATTGGCAATGTTTTTCATTTACACTTATAAGGACTTTAAAGCATATCTATGCTGCCTTAGACTCTAGATCTCTGGTTTTGCTTTTACCTCTTCACAGCAACTAAAGATCCTCTATGCTTATTCCGGGTTTTCTTGAATTATTTTATCATTTTTGCTGCCACCAACTCAACTAGGAGGTTGTTCTATGCATCCACCATCTTCTCTGTGGAAAAATATTTTCCAGTGTTACTCCTGAGTTATCCTTGTAAATTTCAAAGTTATGAAAATGATATATATAAAAAATTGTTCTTGCGTAGTGTTAGTGATTCAGGAGTCTGAAAGGTATGAGCCAGATCAGAGAACTAACTACTTCTAGGCTCCTGAGCTGTGGAGATACTGACAAACCTCATACCACACGGAAAGGCTGAGCCAGTCCTGGATCCAGCCCCGCTGCTTCTCATGATTTATATGATTCAGTGTAGATTGTAGTAAGTCAGGCAGGCACTTGCAGGGTCCTACTCCAGGAATTCGCTTTTCTAGGGCACAAGAGCTCTCTTGAGGATACTTGCAACTTGAAAGGACTTTTTTTTTTTTCCAAATGGCTATCATTGACATATGAGTGAGGCCATAATTCATTTGTTCTTTCTTTCCCAGCATGAGCAGTGCTGCAGCTTGACAAGTTCTAGCCTTGTGAGCGCTGTGTGAAAAAGTAGGACTCTTATCTCAAAATATCTGAGACCTGCAGAGAAAATCTCCACCACCACCCCATAGACCCTTGTCACATTCAATCTGATGGTGCATCTTTTACTGTAAAATCCAGATGGGAATTCTTCCACTCCAGCGATCTGTTTGGCTAAAAGTTTCTCCTGTTTTCTTTCTGTATTGGGAATGCTTGACTCCTTTTATATATTGGCGCTCTTAGTAAAAATCATCTTCCTAAGGGGCCTGGTGTCTTGAGAAATGGGCTTGTCATGTGGCCCTGTATAGTCTGCAACTCATGGACCGTCAAAATTCCCAAGCCATATTGTGTCCAATGAGTTGTCTGACTGGGAAGAAAAACAAACAAACGAACCAATCTATCGTAGACCCAATTGATGAATTCTGACCCTGTACTTGCTACTTTAGTTTCCAATGACCTTGGGCGAATGCATTTATGAGGATCCTCAGGAGCCTTACTGAAACATTACTAAGATTATTGTAACTCTTTACTGCTTGGTCTACCCGCTAACACTTTGAAACCACTACAATTATTACAAAATGCCACCGCGAGGATTCTAACCAAATCCAACAAAAGGGAACATATTACACCCATCCTAAAGAACCTTCACTGGCTCCCCATCAATCAGAGAATCTTCTATAAAACCATAACAATAATCCACAAAGTCATCAAAAACTCTTCTCCAATTGAACTCACTATCCCTTTACAACTACACACCTCTTCCCGTCCATTGAGGCTAGCCCAGAGAGGCACGCTAAAGGCCCATCCGCTCAAAACTTCTCTTAGTAAAAGAGCTCTTTCCACCGCTGGACCTAAACTCTGGAACTCTCTCCCGCCTGACCTGAGATTGGAACAATCGACTCCCACCTTTAAAAAGAGACTCAAGACTTGGTTGTTTAATCAAGCATTCTCCTAATCCCAATAACTATTCTGAACTTTTCAATATTCGACCTCAGGCCCGACTCTGACAATTCTGAATATATATTCTCCTATATTATATTGTATTTAAACTTTACTTTCCTTGCTCCATTGAAGTTATTTATTGCTCTCATTAAGTTATTTTATTTATTTCCAAGTTAAATCTTCCCTGTTCTCTGTAAGACATTATTCTACATTCTGTCAATTTATTGTTACAATGTAAACCGAATTGATTAGCAACTTTGTTGATAGAACTTCGGTATATAAAACTGTTAAATAAATAAATAAAATTGCTTCTTCTTTGCATTTTAAAATGCCCTGTTGCATGACTGCCCTGTTGACCCAGAGACAGTGCTGTGAGGACTTCCTTGAATCCAAGCTGCTGCTCATCTGACCAGCCAGGACTGGAGATGTTGCAGAGGCAGCCCTTCACATCACACAGGGCTACCTCTGCAGTTCTATGGTGAAGACTGCCGCTGTGATTACTGGGTTATAGGAGGAGGCGTAGGAGCTTAACCAGAGATAAACCCCTGCTGCCCACAAATGAAGACCCTTGGCAACTTGATTTCAACATTCCCATCAGACACAGTGGTGACCAGGGTTGGGGCAGGTTATGACTGGGCTGGAAGCTCAGGTGAGCCCAGTCTGTAAAAATAAATGCCCCCCCCCCCCCCAATCCAAGAGATTGGTATGAAATTACCCCATTATTCTAGAACAGTTCTATAGCTCAGAAATGCTGTTGCATTTATAAGTCGTTCAGAGCCAAGCCAACCTTATTTTCTTTTGCCACAGTGAACAATCTTGCAGATTCCAGAATGATGTGTAATAACCATGCCAGCTGTGAGTGCTCCTTCACACATCTGTGCTTTGCTTGGTTGCGAGTTGGCCTTTCCCAGTAGCATAGCAAGGGCCTTGGGTCTTCCTGTGATTGCACAACTGACCCTTTTATCCAGCTGCAAAGTCTTGTATTAAACTGTCAGCTGCAATATTAGTCTTTGCCGTAATCATTACTGCTCTCGTTGGGGTGTGTGAAGAGACACAGAAGATATATAACAGAGGTCTGTTCAGGAACTAAGGCCTACGCACAAATCACAGAGTTACAGATAGAGCAGTAGTTCCCTGGAGGCACACCCTAGCCGGTTTGTGTTTTTTAGACTATCCATTTGTTACCAGTATCAGTCTGCTACTGTTGCTGCTTATTCTTCTTGGTCCCTGGCAAGGTGCTCCTAAAGATAATAGAACACATTTATAACAAACGGTAGTGTAACCACAAATAAACTTGAGGCAGTATAGTGATAATCTATGATCGAGAAACTGCCAGTCACAGAAGGTAGTGAATGTGATAGCAAAATGGAATAAAATATGGCTCCTGAGAAGAAACAGCAAGAATGAGAGAGGCCTCAATAGATCTGCCAGCATGTGAGAGGGCTAGACTGGGAGAAGAGCTGCATTGGATTGGCTATCTGCCTTCTCTCAAAAGTCATATGATTAAGGACGTGGTGAGAGAGGAAAATGTGTCCCTTTTATGGGTTCTGAAAGCTGTTTTATTTGAATGTATAATGACAATACACACACTTATTATTGTATCTGTTTTTTTTCTAAACTAGCTGAAAGTTAATATGTTTTGCTAAACTAAATACCTTGCAGCTGTGTTCAAGCATGTATGAAATATTAAGTTAGCAAGCGTTCTCATTATTTATTGCATGTTTTTTAAGCATTAAATCAAGCTCATTTTTTCAGTTTTGTCCATCTGTGATACAACCAAGGACTATCAGTGTCAGCGGACAAACTGGTAACATACGTACACCAGCAGCTAGAGCAGAAGTAGACCACCCACCCTGCTCCTCATGTGGTGTTCCCTCTAGTAGCCTGACAAAGCTCATCTGGCTGGCCTGCTGAAGCCAGTGGAGCCCAGTCTGCTGGTACACCAGGCTGCAAAACAGAAGGGCCTGCCTCAGCCCCTTCCCTTCTTATTGCATAGGACCTTGATCTTTGCTATTGCCCAGAACAGCTTTCTGCTACAGGTAACTGAAGCTGCCAACATTGCAGCCCAGTCAGGAGGTTAGTAAGGGGAGGGAAAGTGGCACGCAGCTCCTCTGTTCCTGTGGCAGCAATACAATTGCGTAGCAACTTAGAGTGCAATCTAAACTTGTTTATATATGGTTACAGGTATTGAGACACCATCATCACCTGCTTTCCTCCATGAAAGTAGTTTTTTCTCATAAAAGTAAAAAAAAACAACCCCCAAAACAAAAACTTAGTGTCATCTTAGTCTAAACCTGCATGCGGCATGGTTCCTGTTTCAAACAATTCTTCATCGGGGGAAGTCCAGTCTCAGTATAACATTTGGTGGCTTCAGGCTTCCATTTTATGCCTTCCCTTACAGAACTGCAGAAGAGGAGGAGCATGCTTGAATCATTTACACAATGAAGAGCCAGTCAGACAAATGTCATGGAAGAAGCATTATGGGCTGTTTTCAGAAAAGAAGATGGTGCTTCCATTTACATCATTGTGGTCTACAGGCTTCAGGTTTAGACAGAAGACCTAGACAAAGATCTGGTCAAAGACATCCAAAAGGTGGGAAGGAAGAGAAAAGTGTTGCTCGTTGGAGACTTAAATCTGCTGGATGTAGATTGGAGTCTCTCTTCAGTGGAAACTGCAAGAAGAAGAAAGATAGTGGATGCCCTTCAAGGAGTTCCGCTCAAACAAATGGTACTGGAGCCCACGAGGGAAGGTGTGATGCTCACAAAGGGGGATAATGTCTCTAATATCAGAGTAGGTGCCCATCTGAGCACCAGTGATCAAGCGGTATGATACCAAATAAGATATGAGAAAGTTGCACGAAGACCTGAGTTTCGAATTTCAAAAATACGGACTTTGTTGAAATGGAGATGCTCCTAGAGGAAGAACTAGAAGACTGGGAGACAAAGGGTGATGTGGAACAGTGGGCCAAATTAAAAGAAGCTATTACAAAGGTAACAAATCTATACATTAGAAAAGTAAACCAAAGAAACTGATCTGGTTCTCAAAGGAGGTGGCTGAAAAAAAAAAGGGCAAAAAGAACAGCTTTTAGTAAGTATACATGATCCCAAAAAGAGTAATACAGGTAGAATATCTGGTGAAACTGAGAGAGATGAAGAGAGAAATCAGGAAAGCAAAAGGACAATATGAAGAAAGGATTGCCAAAGAGGTAAAGCGAGGTAACAACATTTTTCAGATATATCGGAGAAAGAAAGAAGTTTGGTGTTCACTAAAGAAGACCCTGGAGAAGGATTGTTGCTATCTGACAAGACTGTGGATGGGAGTGGAGTAGATGCACCCCCATTTTCAGAAGAGAATGTATGGAAAGAGCTAAGAAATCTGAAAGTGCACAAGGCCATGGGGGCCAGATGAGGTACATCCCAGGACCTTGAGGGAGCTCAGAGATGTTTTGGTTGGTCCGCTGAAAGACCTGTTAAATAGATCCTTGGAAATGGGAGTGGTGCCACGTGATTGGAGAAGAGAAGTTGTGGTCCCACTTCGCAAGAGTGGTAGCTGAGAGGAGGCTGGAAACTACAGGCTGGTTAGCCTTGACTTGGTGGTGGGAAAATTAATGGAGACTCTGCTGAAGGAAAAGATGGTAAACTCTGTACAGTCTGGTGGGTTGATGGACCCGAGGCCCCCCTTTTAACACTGAAATGCTAAAAGACAAACTACAAGATGAACTTAAATCTTTTAATCACCCTGACTGTACTACAGCAACAACAGCCTGGATCAACCTGACTAGAAAGTTAGTGGATAACATAAACCCGCAAAAAACCATAATCGCAAAAGAACCAAAACAAAAAAACCCATGGTATACGAAACAAGGAACTAAAACAAAAACTTAGGAAAATAGAGAAAATATGGCAAAATCACAAATCGGTCGACCATCTGACACAATATCGAAAACAACTAGCCTTTTACAAAAAAACAATCCTCGAAGCCAAAAAAACTTACTTTAGCACAAAGTTAGAGAAACACTTGAATAACCCCAGAACCCTATTCAGAATAGTTGATAATCTTACTAAAGACAACGCAAACTCACCAGAGAATATACCCGAAAACAGATGCAATGAAATAGCGAGATTCTTCAATGACAAAATTGAGACCCTGAGAAACAAAATACCTAAGACACCCAAACAAGAGATTAAAATGTGTAAAAGAGATGTGACACCATGGTCCGAATTTGTCGAAATAACAGACTATCAGGTTGAGAACATGATCAAGAAACTAAATCCTGCCCCACACCAAATAGACTCACTACCCATAGTAGAAATCAAAAAGCTTACTGAAATCACCGTGCCTACTTTCACAAAAATTATAAACTACTCCCTAGAAGAAGGACACGTGCCAGACACACTGAAAGGGGCAATCATCAAACCAACAATCAAAAAGAAAAACATGGACCCCCAAATACTAGCAAACTACATACCAGTGTCAAACTTACCTCTAATGGCCAAATTAATCGAAAAAACAGTACAAACGCAGTTATCTGAGCACTTAGATAATAACAATATCCTTTACCCATCCCAGCACGGTTTCCGTAAGCACTATAGTACTGAAACACTCCTACTCGCGCTAACGGATAATATACTAAGAGGGTTCGATAACGGTAAACAATATATTCTGATATTATTAGATTTATCTGCAGCTTTTGACACACTGAATCACATAATACTAATCAAAAGGCTCGAAGAAATAGGTCTGCAAGACAAAACAATCAAATGGTTTAAATCATATCTAAATAACAGAACATTTCAAGTTCAAATTAAAAACACGCTATCTGACAAGATTACCTTGAAAACTGGAGTCCCACAAGGGTCAGCACTATCTGCAACGCTGTTTAACATATATCTTCTGCCACTATGCCATCTCCTTGCTGGACTTGGAATCATACACTACATCTACGCTGACGACATCCAGTTAATCTTACCAATCGATGAAACTATTGAAAAAACAATAGGCCTAGCCATGGTGTATCTTGAAATAATAAAACAACTTCTAAACCAAATGGAGCTAATAATCAACATTGATAAAACCGAATTTATACACTTAGGAAAAGCATGAACATTACACAAACCCCAATATTTCTCAATAACAACCAACAAATTGACTTGGCAAAGAAAGTTCGCAATCTCTGAGTAATAATTGACAATGAACTAAGCCTCAAACAACACATATCAATAAAGGTTAAGGAAGGATATGCTAAACTCATGATACTAAGAAAACTCAAACCATTACTATCATTACCACATTTCCGTACTGTGCTTCAATCGCTGATTTTCGCCAGCACAGACTATTGTAATGCCTTGCTACTAGGCCTACCTAACACTACAGTAAGACCTCTACAGATTTTACAAAATGCTGCTGCAAGAATTCTCACTGGAAAAAACAAAAGAGATCACATAACAGATACGCTCGCCACCCTACATTGGCTTCCCATAGAACAAAGAATACAGTTCAAAGCACTGTGCCTAATACACAAACTTATCCACGACGATAAAGCAGAATGGCTGAACACAGCACTTAAGAGTACATGTCCCACACAGAAATCTAAGGTCATCAAACAGAGCACTCCTTCCCATCCCTTCTGTGAAAACCGCAAGACTTACCCAAGTAAGAGAGCGAGCTCTGTCTCTAGCCGGTCCCATATTATGGAACTCCATGCCCCTTAACCTTAGACTCCAGAGCAAATCATAAACTTTTCAAAACACAGCTCAAAACCTGGCTTTACATACAAGCCTTCAAGAAAGAAAACTGATGCGGGCAATGAAGTAAAAGTTATGCGGAATAAAGCACCGAATGCCTAATTGTATAAATCCTTACTGAATTATTTCAACATTTTTTTAACTGTAGGCAACCTTCAGGACATATTGCTATGAAACACTTAATCCCCCTAATAAACGCCTTATTGTTACCGAATACTATTGGCACCACCTATGTAATGTACGACCCATATTTTTTACTGGTGCCCTATTGTAAACCGTTATGATGGTGAATAACTTAATGACGGTATATAAAAACTCTTAAACAAATTCTCCAGTGGAAGGTTCTGCCAGAAAAATTTGATTGACTTTTTTGATTGGGTGATGAAAAAACTGGATCAAGGAAGAGGGCTAGATTGTAATTTACTTGGATTTCAGCAAAGCTTTCGATATGGTCCCGCATAGGAGGCTCGTGAATAAAATGAGAAGCTTGGTTGTGGACACCAAGGTGGTAGAGTAGATTACTACCTGATTAACTGACAGGAAACAATGGTGAATGGTATTAAGTGGAGTGCCTCAAGAATTGGTTTTGGGACTGGTTCTGTTCTTTCTTTATGAGCAACATTGCGGAGGGGTTAGAAGGAAACGTTTTGCCTTATTGTGGATGATACTAAGATCTACAACAGAGTGGATACATCTGAAGGAGTAGAGAGAATGAAAAATGATTTAGAAAAATTGAAGAGAAGTCAAAGATTTGGCAACATTCAGTGCCAAGAAGTGCAGAGTCATGCACCTGGCGTATGGAGATCCCAGAGGTGTATGTGATTAGGGGGGGCGAAATACTGTCATGCACAGATCAGGAGAGGATCTTGGGGTGATTGTCTGGCAATCTGAAGTTGGCAAAGCAATGTGACAAGACAGTAGCTAAAGCCAGAAAGATGCTGGGCTGCATAGAGAGAGGTAGAACTAGCGGGAAAAGGGAAGTGATAATGTCCTTATGCAGATCATCAGTGAGGCCTCACCTGGAGTACTGTGTTCAGTTCTGGAGACCGTATCTCAAAAAGGATAGAGACAGGATGGAGGCAGTCTAGAGGAAGGAGACCAAAATGGTGTGGGGTAAATTTTTCAGAAGACCTGAAGGATCTAAATGTGTATAACCTGGAGGAGAGGAGATGCAGGGGAGATTTGATATCTTCAGATATCTGACAGGTATCAACGATGCACAAACTTCAAACCTTTTCTGCTGGAAAGAAAATAGTAGAATTAGGTATCACGAAATGAAATTCCAGGGGGGGGGGGATGATTCAGAACCAGTATCAGGAAATATTTCTTCACAGGTGGATGCCTGGAATGTCCTCCCAGAAGAGGTGGTGAAGACGAGAACAGTTAATGAATACAAAAGGGCATGGGACAAACACTACGGATCCCTAAAGACTTAAAGAACGGGATGGTGTAACATTTCTGCATGGGGGTAACCTGCGCGGAGCAGCATTTACTACCATAAGCAAATTGCCAGGCATACCAGATGGACCATTCTTTTTCTGCCGTCAATATTATGAAACTGTCATCATGATGCTGCAATGTGTTGGATCTAATTGAGTATTGAAACCTAAAATGAAATCACTGAAGGCACAAAATGGAAGCCTGTGGCATTGAGGATTTAAGTAAATACTTTTTGCAGAGGATGGTAGGTGATGTATGAAGTTTTCTTTATGTATTAAGGACTCTTTGAATTGATAACAGATATTAAGATACATTGCAGCTGTACTGTTTGCTAGGAATATTTTTTACGAGTTCATTAGCCACCAGTGTTTATTGATTTGTGTGTGTGTTCAAGGTTACAGGTATTTCGTATTGTCTTGGGGACTTTTGCTGGTTTCCGGTTTTTCTTCCAGCAGTTAGCATTGCTCTCTGCAGAGTATCCCAGGATTGCACAAGGCTACAACTTCTTAGCAGAGGAATCTGGGCAGTTTAGGAGTTGTGAGGCTTCACACAGTGGATTTGCACTGAGTCTGCAGTGCATGCAAATTTGATCTTGTGCATTTGCAGCTATCTTGAAAAAATGACTGGTTGGGTGTGCTTCCAGGACTGGGTTGGTCCACATTGGGAGCCTTATTTACTAAGACTTTTTTGTTATTCTGTGTTTATGGGGAGGAAAATAAGTTTAGCAAAGCAGGTCTTGAGATATTTATTTTATTTGTTAAAGCTTATTTGACAATGTATAAAAAAAATGTACTCTAAGCAAGGTACAATAGAGATGATCATATAAATAATAAAACAAGATGTACACATATCAGATATACTTGCTCTTAGTGGTGCTCAGCCCCAATCCTTGAGACACATTGGCCAATCTGGTTTTCTGGATATCCCCAGTGAATATGCATAAGATATATTTGGGGGGGGGGGGGCTGTCTTCACCGTGCATCTCTGCATCCATTCAGGCACTTCACTAGACTACCCGGGCTTGGGTCCTGCTGAAGCCCTATTTCATCTGGCGGCCAGTGACGTTTATTGAGCCTGTCTTCAGCGTGAGTCCCGGCATCCATCCAGGCACTGCGGTAGACTACCTGGGCTTGGGTCCTGCTGGAGCCCTATTTCATCTGGCGGCCGGAGGTGCACCAAAGCTGTGTACCTAAGGGGCGTGCTCATTATATCTCTCTTCTACCACCTTTTGATATGGGAAAGAAGAGAGAGGGGAAGACCGGGACTCCTGTTGCCGCCTCTACTCTGGTAAATGGCCCTTTAGATAGCCACTTCTTTCGTTCGAGTGGGCCTGTTTCTTTGGAACTTGATAATGTGTCAGGTGAAGCCATTTAAGTTCCGGAGCTCCTACTCCTCCACCTCCCCTGTGACAACCTCTTCTCCAGGGACTAAGGAAGTTGTTGCCTCCTCCCGCCCATGGGTTCTGTATTGGGGGGAGTTGAGGTTTAGACAATGAGTATTACAGTTAACTCTGAAACACCTCTACTCCCAGAAGAGAGGACGGATGGTTTGTCTATCTGGTAATGCAAGTATAGGGACTGTTGCTTCAGTCCCTATTCCGTCGGCTGTTGCGCTATCATCAGCTTTAGCATCTTCACCATCTCTGGATTCTTCTCCTGAACCTAAGGAGTTTATGTTAAAAGACATCTGGAAAGTTTGTTTCCCACACTGAACTATCGCTGACCTCCTACAGTAAGACAGTTGTGTAATTTCTCTGAAACCAATGCTAAACTATCTGAACTGGATAGTAAAATTAATATGGTGGTAAAAAATATGACATCTGTTTCAGATAGGGTTACGGTGTTGCAGACTTCGACAGTAGCTAATTTGAAAGATTCTTTAACGATTCATAATAAACTAGATTTGTTGGAGAATAATTTTAGAGCTAAGAATCTGTGGTTAGTGGATTTTCCTAGGTCTCATCTGTGATCAGCTGTAGAATTGTTTAAAAAATATACTGGGGAAAATTTACAGATACTGCCTGATAAGGTTATAATCCTTGTCTAAATGTTATGTTCCTGAGTTCAAGGGAGAAGAGAGAAGGAAGGGAGCATAGAATCTTTAATTCCTTCTGATAGTATTAATCTAACTGCTTTTCTTTAGGATTCAGTGGAAAACATCTCTGCTAGGGCTACTTTGGTTGTTTTTATTTCTAATAGAACAGGACAGAGAACTCATCCTTAGACAATTTTTTAAAAATAGGAATGTTGCTTTTTGTGGGCATATGGTCCAGATATTCCCTGCTGTATCTAGGGAGGTTTAATTACCTAGGAAAGCCTTTTTGCAATTAAAGATACGGGTTATCTCTTTGGGTGCATCTTACTTCTTAAAATTTCCTTGCAAATGTATTGTCATTCTTCTAGGTAACCAGTATGTCGTTACAGATCCGTTACATCTTGAGACCTTTATAGCTGATAAAACTTCTGTTGAGTGTATATGGCGACAAAATAAATGTATTTATGAGCCTTGGGACTCACTATGCTGACTTTTTTTTTTTTTTTTCGTTTTATTTCTATTCCTGTAAGCCCCATTGATATGGACTTGGATTTGAGTATATTTTTTTTCTTGTTTGTTTTTCCTAATATGTTGCTGGTATTGCACATGTATTTTCCTTCTGTTTTTTTTTTTTTCTCATGTATAATGTGAAAGATTCAATAAAAATAAAGAAGAGATATTTGCATGCATTGCCTTTATTATATACAAATATCTCTTATGCATATTCATTGTGGATAGCCAGAAAACTTTTATGGGTGAGTTCAGGTCAGCCGCCAAGTGGAACTCACATTTATTTACTTGGCAGACCAAATACATAAGTGACTGTCAGAAAGGTACAGTTGTGGTTGTAGTTATTAAATGTTGATTTAGTCTGACAAAAGAATTGACCTGAAAAAGGCGAGCAATTGAAGTGCCATGGGAGGAACCAAACCTTCCCTGCAGACCAGTCTTGTTCTTTCTCGTCTCTCCTTGGTTTATCTCACACTGTCTAACCCGGGTGCTGATAGTGCAGAGCCTTCCCTTGGTCACTGGGAATCTCGCAGGCGTGCTGCACCATGTGAATGGGCACCTTTCCCTGAGCCGCAGGAGGCCTCTGTGTAGAGAGACGCTTGCTTCCACCGTCCTGCAGGTGTATTGTAGGCATGTTCCCTGGCGATTCCTTGCTTTTTGCCTCTTTCTCGTTTCATGCTGAAAGAGCCACTTCTGTAGCTTCTCGCCCACTTTGGTGTTCTGAACAAACATGCTGAACACGGAGAGCTCAGGGCACTAGAGCCGCTGCCTGCCAAGTTTCAAGACCCATGGTTTACCTTGCCCTACCTACAGAGGAGAGACGCCAGCAGGGTGGATGCATCACAGAATTAAAAGGAGAAAATGCTTTTCAGCGTTGCCATCAAAGAATATCTGAACATGGCTTAATTACATGACAGACAACGTATACCGCTGGACCGAGAGCATCAGCACAGCCTGAGAGCACAGATTCGTAAAAGTCACATGAATAAAAGTCACATGAATAAAACGGAAAATGTCATAATGCCTCTGTATCGCTCCATGGTGAGACCGCACCTTGAATACTGTGTACAATTCTGGTCGCCGCATCTCAAAAAAGATATAATTGCGATGGAGAAGGTACAGAGAAGGGCTACCAAAATGATAAGGGGAATGGAACAACTCCCCTATGAGGAAAGACTAAAGAGGTTAGGACTTTTCAGCTTGGAGAAGAGACGACTGAGGGGGGATATGATAGAAGTGTTTAAAATCATGAGAGGTCTAGAACGGGTAGATGTGAATCGGTTATTTACTCTTTCGGATAGTAGAAGGACTAGGGGACACTCCATGAAGTTAGCATGGGGCACATTTAAAACTAATCGGAGAAAGTTCTTTTTTACTCAACGCACAATTAAACTCTGGAATTTGTTGCCAGAGAATTTGGTTTGTGCAGTTAGTATAGCTGTGTTTAAAAAAGGATTGGATAAGTTCTTGGAGGAGAAGTCCATTACCTGCTATTAAGTTCACTTAGAGAATAGCCACTGCCATTAACAATGGTTACATGGAATAGACTTAGTTTTTGGGTACTTGCCAGGTTCTTATGGCCTGGATTGGCCACTGTTGGAAACAGGATGCTGGGCTTGATGGACCCTTGGTCTGACCCAGTATGGCATTTTCTTATGTTCTTATGTTCTTATGCACATCATGCTAGGCTGGAAATGTTTCTCGTGATTGGATCTGGGATGATCTGTGTGCAAGTGTCTGTTTCATTTAACTGTTCTGAAATTTGCATTTTGCACAGTGGTGCAGAATAATTACTTTGCAGCAAGAGTTACCTTAAATAGCATTACTGTGGTGGTTGACTAGTGTAAAAATTAACTCCTTTTTCTCCTATCCATCTCCTTTATGGAATTACTCAACTTGTAATATCTCTCTATATAGAATTTGCTCCATTTGTGTGTTTTGGTTACTGTTATTCACACTCCATGTACCTCCTTTGTGCTGACTTTTTGGACCATTTAGGGATGGATTTAGTTTTCCTTAGGGTTTACCCCAAGTATCCCACTAAAAACTGTCCCATAACAACTTTCATTGAACATAAAGTAGCATTTTAAAAAAAAGATTTTATTATACACATAGGACTCATAGAAAGCAAATTTCTGCATGTGGGTAAAAATATATTTACACGTGGAAATCAATTTTCTGAAAGTTGCCCAGCCTTTGTACATGTACTTTTAACAGTGTGCATACTTTCAGCCAGTAAGAAAAGGGCACGTCTGGAGAGTGAATAAATGCCGGGTTTTTTGTTTTTTTTTAACCCTGTAATTTTTGAGGAGTCCTTACACTAGTAGTAACCTAGTTTTATTATGTCCTTTCAGGACATAGCCCTAGCATCCAGCCACATGCCAGCGGCCTCTTATCTGGATGTCACTTAAGAAGAGCTATTTATTTTAGCTTGCCAGTGATTTGGAATGCAAATCCTTCTTCCAGCCTCTGAGCACATTTCTGTTTGCAGTGGTGGCTCCCATTTATTATTCAGCCCTGCATGTAGATAGTGACTTTGGGCATTTAGATGTTTTCTAGCTGAGTGGATACTTTTGCATCTCTTTTTTACCTGTATGCTCCAGAGGCATGCTCACTCTGTCTATGTAAGCCACATATGCAGATGTAAGATTCCTGTATAAACACATGCTAATCCCTTAATCATCTGGGTTAGAGAGATGTCCTCCTTCCCTCCAAAGTTTGGTGTTTTTTGTACCCTGACACTTTTAAAGCTTTGTCCCAGACTCTGATTCAGGCTGATCTGAGGGGAGGGGACTGATGCATTTTCCAGATGCTGCTAATGCTGTAGACACATTTTGAGCAAGAGCCGGCATAGATAAGGATCTCTGTGGTTTGAATTTTCTGAGCAAGAGTTAATAGCTTTTGTGTAGCATTTCAGACACCCACGCAACAAGTGGTAACACTCATCCTGTATAGTAAGAGGTACAATCATGAAAAGGTTTTATACCAATAAATCCATATTTACCCATGTAAAAGAGGCTTTTCAAAATTGCCCAGTCTCACTGTGGGTAAAAGCATACGTGCTGTCTTTCCCTCCACTACAAGGTTCGTGCAGAGATTTGAGATAGAAATCTCCGTTTGTAATTCCCCCCTCTGATACAATCCGCACAAATAGCAGTTGCATATCTGCGGACTTTGTATGTCCGTTGGGGAGTTCCTCTTTGAAGATGAACTTACAGACCTGCAGGCTGTGGGGATGTTGAAAATTGAATTTTTTAACCTTCTCCACTAGTTCCTGTAAACCTCCGGGGGGCAGTCATGTTGGCAAGACTCGCATGCATTGGATCTGATTGGTTCCAGTTGGCTGTGATGTCATAAATGGCGTACATCTAGCAGGAACCAATCGGATCCAGTTCTCAGTGAGGAGGTTTCCCCTGGGTCCTGAACAGGGCTGTCCCAGTGGAGACTGCTTAGTGAATTCCAGAAGCAATGTCATGGCAGGGAGATCTTTAGCTGATCACAGAAGGTGGGCATTACTGCTTGTTGAATGTTCTATGGCAATACCGAGCAGTACGCAGCGGGTACAGGTTTTATTGCCCAGCTGGCTGGTAGTCTCACGTAGAGGACAGGCTGGGTAACTAGGATCCCGGCGTGCTATTGATGGTTGGGGGTGGTAAGTAGACTGCTGCTAGATTGGGAAGGAGGCATGTTGGTTCTTAATTTGCACGCTTGGCTTGGGTTCCAGATGGTGATATTGATAAACTATGGCCTGGTTAACTCACGAGGTTGGAGAGCAATGTCTGGTTGTCCATCCTGCCGCTGTTAGCATTTGGTGAACTTTCTCAACTTCCCCCTTTTCTCGCCCTCCTTGCAGTTAAGCTGTGAGGGGGCTGTCTGTGATTTGGTTAGCAGTTGCTGGAGGCAGTTGGTAGATTTGTACTCATCCCGGACTTTGTGACGAGGCTTTCTGCACAGTATGCTTTAAGCTGACGAGCTTGTGGGTTGTGTGCATGTTTTAAATGGGACTGATGAGGGAAAAGCAGCCCCCATGCCATGCCATGAGTCCTTAAAGGCTGCTTTGTGCTTGCAAGATTATTGAATTCTGCTGTGGCTGGAGGAGGCGGCTCTGCAGCTTCACCCTTTGAACTCCACCTTCTGTTCATTTCTTTGTAATTTGTAGAATAAGAATCAAAACATTCAAAAATGGAATAGAAGAAAAGAAACGCCCTAGTCAGCAGCAAACAAAAGATTTTTTTTTTTTAAACACTGTCAGAGGCATCATCAGAGTGAAATTGCTAGGTCCATTAATGTAGGAGTCTTTGGAATACTGTAAGCAGGTAAGGTTTGTGATTTAGAATATAATCCAGGCAGACATATTTTTATTATTATTTTGGCCCGGTGGTTTCCAGCTTCATTGGAACTGACCCTTCCTCTGCCTGCTGCACATTTAAGCCTTCCATCACAGCCACCCTGGGAGAGGAGCGTGCGGCTGGGGCACGGGATTGTTTCCATTTGTAATCCTTCTCTCCTCTAGCCCAGCCAACCCAGCAGCAGGCCTCGGGCTGAGGAGCCCAAACCACGTTTCCAGTGGAGCTCCCAGCAATGCCAGCGAGCGGGTGTCTCTATTGCACGACGCTGTGAATGCTTTCTCTGCCGCATCTCCAGCTCTGTGAGCCAAGAAGCAGGAGCAGAACCACCTGGCAGCCCATAGCACTGCCTCTGAGCCATCGGGTCGGCCCACTCGAGATGTCTTACATCTCAGCTCTCACTTTGTGTAAATCGTGTGCGGTGCATAAGACTCTTGCAACATTTGCCTAATGAGTGAGAAATTCTCAGCGTTTACAGTAATAGCCTAAAGTTAGAAAGGAGAAGCCGGATTTTTGAAGTAATATTGAGACATAAAGGACTTTCCCCAGTCTGTGCTTATTGAAAAATTTTGTCAAATAAAACCTGAAACGTGTAAAGGCAAGAAAGACTTAAAGCTTCTTTACCTTCCCTTTTGCAACTTTATAAAATAGAAAGTGCTTCAAGTGTTTTCATTGCTAGATATTTCTAAACAAAAGGTAAGAGGAAGACGTGGGGTTCCTGTAAAGGTTAATAATTTTGGATCTACTTTCAAGGGCTGTGATCAGACAGCTCGCTTATTGATTTCCCTATGAATCAGAAGTGATGGGTAGGGTTGATGACGTGCAGGGCTTTTCATTCCTCAAGGCTGTGATCCCGGTGGGCTCGGAGCTGCCAGCAAAGCTGACTTCCTTTTTTTGCTGGTAGCTGCAGCAGTGTAATGCCAGCAGTCGCAGGATTCTGAAAACTGGAAACCACCCCATCCCCGGCAACTTACAAAATAACAATTCCTCCCTTTTGTAAGCCCTACGTAGTACGTATGTGCTTTAAGAGCTGTTAATACAGGGAGCTGCTTCTTGTCCATGGGATGATGAGGCACATTTTTGGCATCTCGAGGACTGTTTGCTGTCCTCGTGATTTCATGATGAATGTTAAGCTGAGGAAGTGTTGGGAACGTTATGTGTGCTTAGGTTTTCCTCTCCTGCACGTCAGCGTGCATCGAAGACATTTTTTGAAAGCGGGATAGAATCCTGCCCAGTCACTTGCTAAGCAAGCTAATTGACAATGTTATGGATTCCTAGAGTAGGCATCAGGGTTATTGACTCAGTTTTCTGAACATTTGGAACAGAGGGATTTTGCTGCTTGTACTGGGGTCTTTTCTAGCTGCCAAATGGCTGAATTTCTACAGGATGAGATTTGGCGGGTTCCATCCCAAAGCACCTTGACCTTATGTGGTCCTGCATTGTATCGCATCCCTCATCTGTCATCAGCCCTACTGGTGCCAGAAAGCATCAGGGAGTCGTTTAAAAAGCCAGCCTTTTAACCTAGTTTCCTGAGGGAGATTTGAGGTGTTTGTGATTCTTCAGAAGGATTTCAGAGGACTTTTTTTCCTTCTCCACTTGAAGGAACTCATTACAAAAGATTGGACTTTAATTGTTAAGTCCAGCAATGATACATTCCGCAAAGACTGAGCTGATAATGTCAAAGCAGAGCTGACCAGTCCATCTGCTCCAAAGGTCAGGTCCATCAGTCTCTAGCCTAGAGGGTGTGGGCAGGGGCCTGCATAAATCACTTCCTGGAATATCAATTACACAGAAAACTGCATGTCCCTGCATTGAATTATCACCACTTTGTGTGCTTGTAACCATGCGCCCAGTATGTAGGATTGCATGTTTCTGTTGGATATCAGCTGCAACAGAGCCATGCGGTCATCTTGGATGGCTGGTTCCTCACATTCCTCTGCATGGAGCTGTAAAAGAGGAATTCAGTGCTGCAGATGTAGCCCAGTGCATTCCTCTGTCCATCTTCCTGACCAAGGGAAAAGCATCCTCTATAGTGCCAACAGAAGACTGACCCAAATCTGGCTATACTAAATTGGATAAGGAGACATGAAGGTGAAGTCTCATCAGAGCTTCCCTTAATAATTCAAAAACTTTAAATCAAAGAAAGAACAAGTGTAGACTCTCTCTCTTTTTGGTATTATTTTTATTTTTTTTAGCAGGTTGCAGCTCTCACAGTTTGAGAAGTAGAACAGGAAAAAAGCCATTTTGTTTTTCTACAGTCCCCACTTCCAGCTTCTCTACAGGGCTGGATTTAAAAAGGGGGTGCCCACAGGCAGTGGCGGGAGGTCTCCTCAATAATTGGAAGGTGGGGGAGGGGCTGTCGTGGAAGTCATTAGAGATATGAAATGATCCCCCCCCCCCCCCCCCACGACCCTTGCTCAGATCCTCATCTCTCCTGGCATCTCCAGACACCTTTACTGCTGGTTCTGTAAAGCAGCCTGGCCACACGGAAGCATCACCTCTATGAAAAAACGTCAGTGTGGGCCCTCGTGTGCTGACAGGCCCTGCGGCACCCTGCCCCCTTGCTTGGGTTTCCATGGTCAACAGGAAGCCATTGCAGGAAAGAGGCGTGGGGTGCCGCAGGGCCTGTCAGCACGTGAGGGCTGGCAGGCCCTGCGCTGAGCTTTCTCAAAGGAGGAGCTGCCGCTGTGGCAGTAGCAGGCCTGGATGGAAGGCAGGGCGGCAGGAGCTGTGCTCTGGAAGCAGTTTCCTATGCTTAAATCTGGGCGTAACTTCTGAACCAGCAGTCCTAACAGTTTCCTTGTAGGTTTTATAAGCTTTACATTGTGATAGAAGCACGGAAGAGATTCCACACTTTTGTTTGTGGACATAATGTCAGGGCTGGTAAAATACTTATAGCTTGTGATGTCGCCACAGTTAGAATGTATTGCAGCATTTAGGAAACAGCTTTGTAGGAAACTCATGCTGCTTTAGATTTCACTTTCATACTAAAGCAGAAAGGGGAGAAAGGCCTGCCTAACAAGTCAGATCGCATGGGATGGGTATTTTGGTTTGCGTTGTTTCACCAATACAGTGTTCCCCAGCCAATACAGTGTTTCACCAATACAGTGTTCCCCAGCCAATACAGTGTTCCCCAGCCCCAGCCCTGGAGGCACACCTACAGCCCTAGTGAGTACACATGAGAGACATTTTGCATGTACTGGGTCTCCACTGTATGCAGATATCTCATGCAAATTCATTATGGTACCCTGAAAACCAGAGTGGTTAGGTGTTCTTCCAGAAGAGAGCTGGGAAACACTGTCCTAGTACGTATGGGATATGTACCATTCCCACGCTGCGCCCTTCGATACAAGCAGCTCTGAGACTGCTGTCGGTACATGAATTCAGGGAGAGCATTGACCCTGGACTGAGACCTCTGCTGTTCCAAGGCCCCTCCTTTCTCACCACATCCCTGTGAATTTTCCCTGAGCCTGCCTGGCAGTGTGTGCTGGAATTCATTGTGAAAGCGGCATAATAAACTGTGCCGGAGCCTTCCTCCCCCAACCCACCTTATTTTATTTATTTATTTTCTGTGGGGTTTTTTTGTTTTGGTTTTTTTTTTGATCCAACAGTTTCCTCCTGCTCTTTTTGTAGTTCCAGTTCAGTGGGAATCCAAGCTGAATATAGTGCCATGAACCTTCATTTTCCACTACCCCGGGTTCTTCCCTGTTTTATGTCCCCCCTCCTCAATGTCTTGTCATGTAGAGATGGTCCTTGACTCCGGGCCATGCACCAGGGCTCCTTCCAGGTAATCATGAACCCTGAATCCGGTCACTACATGACTGAGACTCCTTCCTCCTGCTAGGGGATGTGAGCGCTGACTGTGCTGCTGACCTGGAAGAGAATGCTGTCTCCTCCTTATAGCGGTGCACAGTAGCGCTGCCGAGCCACCAGCGCGGCCTGGGATTTCCCCTTTGAAACTTCATTTTATTCCATTACATGCTTTTCCTTTAGCACCGGTCATGCCACACTTTCTTATTCTTTCTGCCTGTCTGTCTCTGTCATTTTGTATTCATTTATAACTGAAAATTCTCTTATGTAATCTCCAGCAGTATTTTGTTGCAAAAGAAAAAGAAATCTTTGATTCTTCAGTCCTGGACAGAAGCTTTCAATGTGTTACTGAATGAGATGAAGTTCTGTCTATTAAATGGGGAAG
This sequence comes from Rhinatrema bivittatum, assembly GCF_901001135.1. Taxonomy (NCBI): domain Eukaryota; kingdom Metazoa; phylum Chordata; class Amphibia; order Gymnophiona; family Rhinatrematidae; genus Rhinatrema; species Rhinatrema bivittatum. The sequence continues at coordinate 100,890 of NW_021820598.1, read as the reverse complement.
TCATCCCTGTGAGCATGGAAACAGCGTACACTTAGTGAAATGTTTTACATGGGGCTGGTTTGTCACTGTAATTAAATATCCCTTTTTTATATTTTTCTTTTTGACAACAGAAAATTATTGGTGTATTTAAACCTAAAACCGAGGAGCCGTATGGCCAGCTGAACCCCAAGTGGACCAAATGGCTACAGAAGCTGTGCTGCCCTTGCTGCTTTGGAAGAGACTGTCTTGTTTTGAACCAGGGCTATTTATCGGAGGCAGGCGCCAGTCTGGTGGATCAAAAACTGGAGCTCAACATCGTCCCTCGCACGAGGGTGAGTCCAGGAGCATGAGATGCATGCGTGGAGTGGGGTTGGTTAGTAGCTAGCTGGCGGTTTCTCTTTTCGGTTTTGGGTTTTTTGTGGGGTTTGTTTTTTTTTTTTTTTACATTTTTTCACTCTCCGCACAGAAACAATCGGACAACTCCCTGATCACAGGTACTATTTAAAAAAAAAAAGTCTGAAAGGGTACCAGGAGCCCTGAAATGACTTGGGCAGGGCCCATCCCCTTTTCCCTCCATGCTGATGGCAACAGGTTCAGTGATGTGATTCCTGAATCATTGCACTACATATAAAATGGTGCCGATGCAGATTCGTGACATGAATTAGCCCTGATCTCTGGCAGTGCGTCCCCTGGCAGCACCGGATGGGAACTCAAAGCTGTCGGCGCTTTTGCTCCAGTAAGCATGCGCAGGAGTTGCCACGCGCAAGTGTCGTCTGTGTCCCCTTTGTCTCTTTTTGTCCACCTTCTGCACAGATGGTATTTTCTTTTCTCTCTATTTTTCAGGTGTCACACCCCCCCCCCTTTTTTTTTTTTTTTTCTTATTCAGCGAGCCCCAAAACAGCACTTTTCAGTGTCATTTCCCAGTTGGGAAAAGGAAGAGGAATCAGTCATGGCAAAAAGTGGTCCGTGTCTTCAAGGCCTGCTCCTGCAGCCAGATCGTGTCTCTCATAGATGGCCATGACGGGTGTTACCTGTGTCTGGGCCCTGATCATGATTAGGCAAATTGCGGTCTCTGTGGATGAATGTCGTCTTCCCCCCCCTTGGGTGCAGAGAACCAGGGCGGCAAAGATTTGAATCCCTGAGATTACAAGCCTAGCCTCGGACCCCATCAATGTCTGGCAGCACCCACCATAAGTCATCCAGCAATGGTAATGCTCGGGTCAGAGACAAAGATCACCATGCATCCTCGATGCCATATAGAGATGTGTCTGAACAACCTCCAAAGTCAAACCACAGAGAGGTCTCAACGATACGACGCATGCAGCTTCGGGATCTGCTAAAAATATAAAACCATCAATGCAATACTAGTCCGAAGACTCTGTAGTGCAACTTGAGTCGAGCTGCCAGTCATTATCCTCATCGAAGCACAAGCATGTGGGATCAGTGCACATGATGCATCAAAGGCCCACACACTAATACACATCGAAGCTGCATGCTGCTCCAAAGTTGACACACCCATTGAATCAGTCTCTATGCAGAAGCCCACTGCACATGTTTCCATCAAGTCTACAGAACGACTCTAAACAATATCACCATCTATGACTCCTTCCAGGCAAATCATTGAAACTGCATAGTTGCCTAAACCTCCTTTGATTATCTCCACTAGTTCAGTTAATGACCAGAACCTCCCTCTGTCACCTCATTCTGAAGCCTCAAGGAACTCAAGGGAGATCTCCACTTCCCTGTCTTACCATATCACCCAACTGAGTCGACAAGGGAAATTCTCCAGGCAGCCTTATCCATCAAAGGGTTTATCCAATGGCCATAGGACCCATCTCTGTACCTTCCACCACCGATCACCAGGGCCAAGCCGGTGCCACAGCTTTTTTCACAAGATCTCCTCCTTTAGACTCCAGACCTCTTTTGTTCTCTATTGTCTCTCCCATCTTTAAAAGGGGAGCTAATACTGGTCTCTGAGAAGGATTCGCTGCCCTTGATTCTGGGACAGCACTCTCAGCAAGCTAAGGACCAGATCAGATTATAGTCCACACATACTTCTTCTTTCTGTTTCCAGTCCCAGAACCTCTTACTTTTCCTTCAGCCTATTCCATTCAGCCAACCACTCCAGAAGGTGTAAAACCAGGAGCATCTCCATGGTCACCTGCCCCCCTTCTTGGACTCCCTCACATCCCTTCTCCGCAAAATCCACCAAGGTCACCTTCGCCAACTTGGTCAAATCCTGTTTCACCAGGGAAGTCCCCAAGCAGCTCTACTGGCATCCCTTTGAAGCCAGCTCTGGAGCCACTGGAACACAGATCTCCACCAGAGGATCTCACCAACTCTCATTTTGTTGAGAAGATTGGTACTGCACTTAAAGTGGAGGTCCGAAAGGATCTGGACACTAGATTGGAGGGCCCAGGTATCCTAAAAATTTTGGATATTTCCTCTGAACTGACGGCACTGCCCAAATACAAAGTGCTGCTTGCAGTACTGCTAAAAATGTGGGAGATGCCCTTCAAGGGATTCTACAGTGGCTTGAAAGCTTGATTTTAAAATTCTGCATGAAGAAGTTGCCAGGGTATGGGGTCGTCCAAGTATCCCATAATTCGGTTGTAGCCAAGTCCACAATGAAGCGGGCAAAAAAGACCTGCCTTTGTTTCAACACCCCTCTGGGGAAGGATAACAGACTGCTGGATGAGTTTGGCCAGAAATTGTACCAGGATCTATGCTTATAGCTCAAATAACCCAGCATTAATTCTATATGGTCCAGTACATACATGAATGCGTTCAGAGTCTCAAGCCTTTTATTGGGGGGAGTCAGGCAAACCACTATCTCCCATGCTTCCTGGAAGCTGCACTCAGTGTATGAAGTCTTCGACACGTCTACATGGACGACAGTGGCCTCCATAGGTTTGTCACATGGTTTGGTTGTAGATCAGCACCATCTGTGACAATGTCCACAAAATACTGGCTAACTTGCCCTGTTTGGGGGATAATCTCTTCGGTGAGAAGCTCAGGGAGACAGTATCCCAAATAAAGGAACAAAATTTTGCCGTCCAGCCCCTATCAGCCTCTGGTGACTCTCAACCTGCATCTAGATGGCTATATTTCTCATTTAAGAGGCCTTATTACCCCAGGAAATCATACAGGCCTTATCAGCAGAATAGACTTCCTCCTTTTCCAAAATCCAGACAACCTTTACACAAGACTCACCTTCCTGTGCTCACACCAGAGAACACAGTTGTCAAAGGCTACAGTAGCAGAAATAGCCTGCTAAACTGGCTTCCAGTTTCTGACTCCTTCCTACCAGTTCAGACATCTAGACTGGAGAGAAGGATCTGATTCGTCCTTCAAGCTTGGAAGCAAATCACGAGTGACCAATGGGTATTGAGCATTGTAGAGCATGGCTTCCATCTGGATTTCATGGCGTCTTTGCCAGCCCAACACCAAACTTTCCCTTCCACTGACTTGAGTCATACACTTCTTCTAGTCCTCAAGGTTCAGAAGCTCCTTCTACAAGATGCGATCCAGGAGATTTCTCAACTGTGAAGCATGATGGGGTTCTACTCGCAGTACTTCTCATCCCCAAAAAAGATGGGGCATCTGCATCCCATCTTAGACCTGTGCAATCTCAACCACCGCCAGGAGAAATTCAGGATGCTTTCCCTGGGAGCCATTCTCCCATTCCTTCAATCGTGTGACTGGATGTGCTCCCTGGATCTAAAAGATTCTTATGCTCACATTCCCATCCACCCATCTTACTGGCGTTTCCTCTGTTTCAAGATAGCCGACCATCATTAGCAATATAAAGTACTGCCGTTTGGCCTCTCTTCTGCTCCAAGAGTCTTCATGAAGTGCTTGGCAGTGATGGCGACTCATCTCAGTTGCTAAGGTATCCGGGTGTTTCCCTGCTTGGATGACTGATTTCATTGTGGCTTATCATGGGGAAACTCTCTGCACCTATATGGTCTCCACAATTGCCCTCCTCCATTCACTAGGATTCCTAGTCAATTTTGAGTAGTTGGTCCTGCTCCCAACGCAAAGACTGCATTTCATAGGAGCACTCATAGACACTGCTCTAGAGGGCCTTCCTGCCTGCGGACAGAGTAGCCAGCTTTTGAAGAAGCAGCCTCTCTTTTAAAATCTCCCTGCACAACAGTGCAATAGGTTTTCAAATTACTGGGACACCTTGCCGCCACCGTTCACATAGTCCAGCTCACCCGTTTACACATGTGGCACTTACAATGGGGACTTTGATTACAGTGGAACCAGTGTCTCTAGCCCTTCCACACCAGGATGACTGTATCCCTAGAAATGGCTCAGGAACTTTCAACCAACTTGATACACATCGGGTGTGCCACTGCACCCCATCCATCACCAAGTACTCTTAACCATGGATACATCAATGGCAGGGTAGGGGGCTCACACAGGGTTATTGAAAACACAAGGCCTTTGGTTAGTCCCAATGAGGGGGGCTACAAATCAGCCTGCTGGAACTTGAAGTCCTTCACCACACCCTCACAGCTTTCAGCTGTGTACTCAGGGTGGGTGGGGAGGGAAGGGCGTCCTGATTCAAATGGACAATCAAGGAGCAATGTTATATACTTCATCATGAACAAGCAAGGAGGCATGGGATCTTGAAGCCTCTACCAAGCAACACTACATATCTGCCACTGGGCAGTGACCCACTCAATATGGAAACAGACAGGCTGAGCAGAATTTTTCGACCACGAGTGGTTAATAAACCTGGTGGTGATCGACCATCTTTTCCACTGCTGGAAAACATATCAACAAAAAATTGGATCGGTTCTGCTCTGTGCTGTTCAGCCCCTGAGAGGGAGGCCCTGGATGCCTACCTACTGTCATGGAACGAGGGCGTAGTGTACACTTTTTCATTGCTTCCACTCATTGCCTGTATGATTCAGAAACTCATCCGGGATTGAGCCAGAATGATACTGATAGCCCCAGTATGGCCCAGACAACCTTGGTATACTTATTTGGTTCATTTTTCTGTTGAATCGCCTGTCGTGCTTGGAGATGACCCCTGCCTCTTAACGCAGGAGAGGGGGCAACTGCTACACCCAATGCTGTGATCTCTTCAGCTGGCATGGAGGTTGAGCGCACACAATATTGAGTTGGTTAGAAGTCTCGGATCCAGTGCAGGAATACTTACTTCTTTCAGCATGCAAGCCTTCAACCCGGTGTAATTACTCCTTCAAATGGGACCATTACGCCAACTGCTGTATTTTCATGTGGAGTAGACCCTTTTACTGATGAACCAAAGGTTCTACTAGACTATTTGCTTCACCTATCTCAGTCAGGACTGGCAACTTCATCAGTCTGAGTTCATCCAAGCGCCATAGTAGCTGTCTCGTCATAATTCACTCTTTGGTTTCAAAGTTCATGAAAGGGCTGATATGAAGCCTCCAGTGCCCTGGGACATTAATGTAGTGCTTACAGTCCTGACAAAACCCCTGTTCAAACCATTTGAAATGACCTACATGAAAGGTCCTATTTCTTGTTGCAGTGACCTACATGAAAGGTCCTATTTCTTGTTGCAGTGACTTCAACACTCCGAGTGAGTGAAGTACGGTACTCATTCACCTTCCTCCTTACCTGCATCTGTCATGACAAGGTGATGATATAGACACATCCAAACTTTCTACCAAAGGTGGTCTCCGTTTTTCACTTGAATCAGTCTGTCATGCTTCCCATTTTCTTTCCCAAACCTTATTCCCACGAGGGTGAGTAACTCCTACATATACTTGATTATAAATGTGACTTGACGAGCTACAAGTGCCATACATAGATGTGCCGAAAGACACCTCAACTATTCATTTCCTATACCATAACAGGCTCAGAGTAGCCATTTCAAAGAGGACATTGTCAAATTGGATAATACATTGCTATACAGCAACTGCTCTAGATCTTGCTGGCCCAGTGAGAGCACATCAGGTACGTGCAACAGCTACATCCATAGTGCATCTTCGAGGGTGACTATCAAAGACATTTGCAAAGCGGCTACTTGATTCTCGATGCACAGCTTCAACACCCAATACAGTCTGGACTCCTTAACTATGAAAGACAGTGCAGTGGGCTATGCTGTACTGATGGACTGTCAAGTAGTCTGCTGTCCATGTTGGGGTCTGGGATGCAAAAAAAAAAAGCTTCATGATGCGCATCCCTCTGCTATGGGATTCCCCACAGATCATGGTTAATTCAGCCCTATTTATCGATGGAACATAGCAAGTTTGCTTACCGTAAACAGTGTTTTCTGTAGATAGCAGGATGAATTAGCCATGAGATGCTAGCCCTTCTCCCTGGACAGTAGACTTTCTTATACTTACAGAATCTTTTGGAATGGAGTGAGGGGATGCTGACGACACCTGCACACAGGAACTCCCATGCATGCTCAATGGAGCAAAAGCTCTGATAGCTTTGAGAGACAGTTTCCATTCAGTGCTGCCAGGAGGTTGCACTACCAAGGGTCATGACTAATTCATCCTGTTGTCTATGGAAAACACAGTTTACGGTAAGCAACTTGCGTTTACACGATCATAGTTTGCTTGAAAAATGAAAACTTGATCTATTTTGTAAAACAATTTCTCCTTCAACAAGCAGGACTGATGTCACCTGATGGTGCTGCTCAGAAAAGGTTTTAGTATTGAGTATGCAAGAGAATTCCCAGATGCGCTGATTCATGAGCCCCTCAGTCTTTTTTTTTTCTTTTTTTCTCTGAGCTTCCACACTGATATGTACCCTCTTCTCTCCGTTTTTCGGTATTTGTACTTCTTCAAAGTTTGTTTGTTTTTTTTCTTCTTCATACTTACTTCCAGTTGTCTCACTGCCTTGGCAGCTCCTCAACAGCACTTTTCAGTGCTAAAAAAACAAAAAATCATCCTGACTGGCTCGAAGAAAACCACCTGCAGTAGCTTCAAGGACTGAGTATGTGGCTGGAAGATGTCCATCATCGATGGCCACGATATTTGTTACAGATGCCTGGGTCCAGACCGTGACTCGGCCAGTTGCTGTTTCCATAGCTGGATGTCACCGAGATTCCAGAGGAACAGGACCTGGAACATCTGTAACAAATATTGTGGCCATCAGTGCAGATGTCTGGCAGCCACTCCCCAACTGCAGCGCCAATTCCCTGATCAGCTCTAGTTTAGGGGTTGAGCAAGATGCGAAAGCATCAAGAGCAGGGGTCAGTGAGCCCCTTTACACATACCTTGCAGGGCTCATTGGAGCACAAAAAGAAGTGCCACGTGTCTGATCGTGTGGTGTAGTTGGAGTTGGTGATGCATTCGGCACCACTGAAGCTTAAGTCTGCACTAAAACGTGCATCGCATCAGGTATCAGCCTTGTTGGTGCAGCGGCCCTCGGCTCCATTGTCTCCTTCAGCCTTCAGATGCTCCACACTCCAATGCAATCTGGCCCCATTGGTGCACTTGAGGCAAGAATAGACTTTGGGTGGCCCTAGAAGTGAATGATTACACTTTCCTCCCTCCATATTGGCATCTTTATCTCCTTCCCACCTCCTTGATCATGGACATCATTTGGAGACTCTGGATCTGATATGCTTTATTGTGCCTATGACTTGGAGTCCAGTAGGAGCTTCGCAGGAGGATGATGTTCTACTGGTATAGGAGGAGGATGTCTCATCCTCCACTCTGGGTCAAAGGTCACAACAGTCAGGTAGCTGAAGACTTTGTTTACCTTATTGGCAGTAAATGACATGGAGGTTAGCCTTCAGCTTCTCCTGTCCAGAATGTTGGATTTGTTCCCTCAAGGGAGAGTCCCTCTCTCCTCCACACCTTGAGAGCTACCATTAGAGGTTCCGGTAATATAATCTGTCCCTCAGCCATCCCTCTCCGTGGAGGAATCTAGCCAGTCAAGGAGGGAGTATGCCTCAGGAGTATTCCCCTCTGAGACAACTGAAGACCCTGTCTTGATCACCTTCATCCTCTTTGGGGTTGTGGGTTAGTGTCCCTTTGCCTCTTGGTTCCAAGGAAGGGTCTATGGGGATTCCCTCAGACTCCTTATCTGATCTACTGGAACATTCATCTCTACTAGAAGACCCCTAGTACTTTGTTCCTGGACAAACTGGAAAAGGCAATAAGAGTCCATGTCCTTAATGACAAAGATCCCCGTGCTGAAGTCTTTGGGCTACTTTGGATTCTGGAAACACTTTCTGAGCATACAGTGATCTTAATTCATTCAATTTTGCAGGATTTACAAATGAGAATGTGGGAAAGTGTGGCCTCCTGTCCCCTAGTAGCCAGGAAATTGGGCCTTAAATACAGAATGCAACAGGCTCTGGGGTTTAGAGTACTTCAACTACCATACCAGTCAATGATGGTAGAGTCCGCACTAAAATGGGTTAAGACTAGAATCTTTTCCAGTACTCCTCTGGGTAAGGTCTCTAGGTTGCTGAACAGTTTTGGGAAGAATGTCTGTCTTCCCAGAGCTTGATGCTCAATGCCTGCATGGCAGCCCACCAATTATATATGGTGCAGTACTTACTTGACTGCATCGACAAGCTGAAGCCTCTGATAGACCGCAGCACTTATCAAAATTTGGTGCCTGAGGCAGTTGCCTATGTTACCTGTCTCTAAATCCAGGCCTGGCTCAAGACTAGGTTATCAGGAAATGTATTCTATTGATTCTAGGAAACTAACTAGTTTGTTGCATTCAATCCAATTCCATCTTCAGATGGAGTCGTTTCTCAGTCAGCGGGTGAGAGAACCTGGCCCTCCCAAGGACCCTAACAAGGGGCTCTTCTCCCACTACTTCCTTATCCCCAAGGTCTGAGATCCGTTCTTTGAGAAGGGTATAGCATAAATGCACCGTGGCTTCCCTGCCCTCAGAGCACTGCCCAGATTAGAGGAGGAGGCTCTGGGGGAGTTTTCTTCTAATGTAAAAAGTCTGATTGTACTTGTGAGTGATGTCTAGTGTATGGCACTAGTGCCAGGATCAGGTTTGCTGATTGAGAGCTGGGTTAATATTCTAAATAAAGTATTGTTGTTCATGCTCCTGTTTTGATGTCTTCCCAGGTAGTGTACCTTGCCAGTGAAACCTTTAACTACAGTGCCATTGACAGAGTGAAGTCCAGGGGGAAACAGTTCGCAATGGAGAAAGTGCCAAAATTTGGTCAGAGATTTCACCGAATAGGACTCCCTCCTAAGGTATGGTGTGGTGCTATGGCAGTCGAACCAAGACATTCTGCATTTTAAAACCAACTTAGCATGCCACTTATCTGAGGGATATACACACATTGAGATTGGGAGGAGGGGAGCGAGTTAAGCCTCTTCAGACCAGTCTAATAGGACTTTGAGTTGGGGGATATAAGTAGAGTGGCCAAACAACCTGTAGAATGTGGCCTCATTCACCAAAGTCCCTAGTTACTTGATCAAAGAGCTTTGGTTGGCATTAGATTTGGCTGGTCTGGGCTAGGATCAGTTTCTGGACTCGAAAGTGACCTGTGCGAATTCAGGTGCCTTAGAAAATTAGCAAGCGGAAGGCCCTAGAAAAAGTGGACGTTGAAAGTGTTTGGTTAGGAATAACAGAGCCGAAATGGCAGGAGTGCAGCCTCGGTCTTGCCTCGAATGCTTACAAATGTTTTACTAATTGGTCCTCCTAACTAGGAGAGTACCGGGATGCTGCCCAGTGTTGGGGGGTGTGGGGGAGCACACAGACACAAATTTTGGAAGAAGCTTTTAGTTGAAGTTCATTGGTTTGCATCTGTGTGGGGCTAATCTGCTGTGTTTTTGGATTCCAGGTTGGCTCGTTTCAGCTGTTTGTGGAAGGTTACAAAGATGCAGACTATTGGCTGCGAAGGTTTGAGGCTGAGCCTCTCCCTGAGAACACCAATCGGCAGCTCCAGTTACATTTTGAGAGACTTGTGGTGCTAGATTACATCATAAGGAATACAGGTGAGCAGCTGGATGCTGGCCCCCTCCTCTTTCTCCCTCTCTACTTTCATATCGAGCTGAGCTGCAGTCAGAAATCTGGGCTACATTTGTTTTCAAGCACCGGTGCCATTGCTGTGACCAGTAACTGCCCTGCCTATTGGCATTACCACAGCTTCCCTGGAGAGCTCACCCTGCCCGTGGCAGAACAGAGAACAGATTTTCTCTGGGGAAGGCCCAGAGTGTACATGAGTGCCTATTTATTTATCTCTAGCATAGTAAGCAAATGTCAAATAGTGTCCTCCATTAATCTCTTGTCACTCTGCAGATCGGGGAAATGACAACTGGCTCATCAAGTATGATTACCCCATGGACAGCACAAGTTCCCAGGTGAATGGGCAGGGGTGGGCTCCAAGGAGGGATGGAATAGTTGCAAAATACTTTACTTTGCTTGTTACATTGGCTGTCTTTTCTTTTATTGATTATTCCTGCCATTGTTAATATACAAAAATAAAAACAGAAAATCCAAACCTTCACACTTTATATAAATGTTATAAACTAAAGGACCATTATAGGTTGAATCCAAACTAAAATACAAGCTTGTAAGGGTCCAAGTAGATATAATCATCGGTCCACAGTCCTTGTTTGTGACAGTGAATTTCATTAAACAGTACATAGTGCTTATCTAGTGCCTAAGTAACAGTTCATTCAAACAAAACTTATCTCGCAGAAAAGGTCCCACAGCTTTTCTCACACATGTATGCAACATGAATCCATGAAAGCTCTGCGTCAAGGGAATATTCAGATCCTAGATTTCTGGAAACATCGCTGAGTTTCATTCTTCCAGGGCACGGAATCTGAAAAAGAGGCAGATACACTGATGACCATTCAGCATCCAATCACTGGCTGTGACGTGTCGCACTCCGATTGGACCAGATAATTGTTTGGATGATATTTAATGATGTCTATTTAAAATATACTGTTAGATCTTAAATAATGTATTACTGCAAACTGCTAAGAAATTTAGGTTGGTGGTACATACCGTATTTTTCGCTCCATAAGACACACTTTTTTTCCCCCAAAGGTGGGGGGAAAATGCATGTGCGTCTTATGGAGCGAATATAAAAAAAAAAAAACCAAACAAAAATCTAACAAACCCCCCCCCCCCGACTCCCCCCAAGACCTGCCGACTTAATTTCCTACAACCCCCCACCCTCCTGACCCCCCCCCCCCAAGACCTGACAAATTAATTTCCTGCAACCCCCCACCCTCCTGACCCCCCCAAGACCTGCCAAACGTCCCTGGTGGTCCAGCGGGGGTCCAGGAATGATCTCCTGGGTGTGGGCCGTCGGCTGCCAGTAAACAAAATGGCGCCGACGGCCCTATGCCCTCACTATGTCACTGAGACCGACCGCTGCTATTGGTCGGTCTCAGTGACATGGTGAGGGCATAGGGCCGTCGGCGCCATTTTGTTTACTGGCAGCTGACGGCCCTATGCCCACACTGTCACTGAGACCGACCGGTCTCAGTGACATAGTGTGGGCATAGGGCCACAGTGACCGACCAATAGCAGCGGTCGGTCTCAGTAACATAGTGAGGGCATAGGGCCGTCGGCGCCATTTTGTTTACTGGCAGCCGACGGCCCACACCCAGGAGATCGTTCCCGGACCGCTCCTGGACCCCCGCTGGACCACCAGGGACGTTTGGCAGGTCTTGGGGGGGTCAGGAGGGTGGGGGGTTGCAGGAAATTAATTCGGCAGGTCTTGGGGGGTCAGGGGGGTGGAGGTTGTTAATTTAAAGGGTTGGGATGGGTAGGGGGGGGTTTTGGGGGTTCCCAGAGAAAGAAAAGTTTTCTGATCTGGGGAGTGGACCGAAATGGCCCTCCCCAGACCCGAAAACAAAATGGGGAGAAAAAAAAAAGCTATGCACTCCCCTAATTTGCTCCATAAGACGCCCAGACGCAGAGCCGGTTTAGCACAATTTTTTTTTTTAAATTTTCCCCCTCTGAATCCTAGGTGCGTCTTATGGTCAGGTGCGTCTTATGGAGCGAAAAATACGGTAAATATTTAAATAAATAACGCACTCAATTCTGATCTTAAATAACCGTGTTCCATTCGATGTTCTCATTTAGTCTATCGGGTGCCATTGTAGGGAGTGTAAATATCTCAAACTCTTTTCGATAACTTCAACAGGTAAAGGTGATCATTGCCCCTTTGTGATATTTGAACCTGCTCGATAAAGATCCAATGGTCCTTTATGCAAACAGTGTGTAACTTCTCTGACAAATAACATTTGTGTTTTGTGAGACCTTTTTTGATAAGACATTTAGTAGGTCCCACATAAGCCAAACCACAGGAACAGAAAAAGATGTACATAAACAGTCTTGATAGACTGTTGGTAATGTCCTTGTGAAAATAAATCTTGCCTGTAATCTGATACTGCCAGGAGTCTCCTTGCAATGTGTTAGAACAAAACAGATATGAGCAGCTTTTTGAATAAAGGGGACATGCCATGATGGTAAATAAGAAGAGACAACAGTTTCTCAAATGTTTTTAATCCTCTTATAAGCAACAACAGATGGAGATTTAAATACTTCATGTAGTGCCAATTCGTGCCAATGTTGATGAACCGATGCCACGATAGATTAAAGATTTATTTATGAAACCCATGCACAAACAATGCCGGTTTCACTGGTCTTAGATTTATAAGTTAACAAAAGGTCACGGCAAATAAGGCTTGCTTATATGCTTTTTTTTTAACTGTGGCAAAAGGATATAACCTGGCCAGACAATGTATAGCCAGTTCACCTGCTTGCTGTTTAAAGTCATTAATGGAGCATATACAGTATGTCAAAGTCTTTTATAAATTGAGTTATGGGTAGCCCCATCTTAAGGCTGCATGTGTGGAAACTCAGATTTATGGGATAAGGTAACCTTAAAAGAACCCCCTTCTCTGTTTGATAATTTGATATCTAGAAAGGTTATCATCATGGTAACGCCTGGTAAACCTCAAATTGGGATCAAGAGAATTAAGCCAGTCCACAAAACACTGTAAGTGTTCTTCTGAAGCGTTTCAATTGAAAAAAATTGTCTATGTAACATCACCACAGATCAATAAAAGACCACCTCTGAGATGTGTACAGATGATTTTCTTCAAAATATGATACATACAAATTAGCCACATCAGGTGCCATGGCTGCTTCCATAGACCTGTCGATCAAATTGGTCTTAAAAAGACAAAAATGATTCTCTTTCGTTGCTAGTGTAGCTTGTTGCATCAAAAAAGTAGTGGGAACAGTGTGGCCTGGGGTGGGACTCCAAACCTTAAGTTGTAAAGCTGCCTCCTAAGGGATGTTGGTATATAAAGATTCCCTGTCTAAAGTTACCAATAAACAGTCCTAAGATAAACCTTGATCGCCACTTAAAATGCTCAACATGTGACGTGTATCCTGAATGTAAGAGCTAGCTCGAACCACAAAAGGCATAAGGAAGATGTCCAGGAAAACAGACGCAGGCTCTAAATCTGACCTTTTGGTTGACAAAAGGAATGGCCAGGTGGGATCTTCAAAAGCTTATGAACTTTAGAGACCATGTATATGGTATCTATCCAAGGGTTTTGTACCTTCAAAATACGTGTCTCTCTAGACTTTAGTAGTGCCACTTAAAATGTATTCTAATGTGCTTTATGCAGTCTTTCAAATATTCTGTAGGATCTTTAGATAAAGGTTTATAATACAAAATATTAGCTGATATGTAACCTCCTCTGTGTGTTGCGTCTAATTTTGGACAACTACAACACTCCCCCCCCCCCCCCCCCCCCCTTTTATTCGCAGGTTTAATGACTAGATTGGCCTGACTAGCTGAAGATCTAACTGCAACTCTTTCTTGTAGAGAGATTAGAACATATCCAATCGCTAGTGGCATCGATATTAACAATATCCTGTAAAACTAAGCTCCTGCACCTGGCAATTTGGGGTCCATGGATCCTGGTAACAACCAGTTAGACTTGGGTACAACCCTGGAGGGTTTGGCTTATGTGAGATGTACTAAATGTCTTATCAAAACACATCTCGCAGAACACAAAAGTTGTTTCTCAACAGAAGTTAAAAGCACATCTTGTGTCACACTTTTTGGATAAAGGCCACAATTTTCAACAATTATGTTGGACCATTATCGAGCAGTTTCAAATATCACTGAGGGACAATGATCACCTTGCTCGTTTAAATTATTGAGAATAGTTTTGGATCGTTACACTCTCTACAGTGGCACCCAATGGACTAAATGAGAACAGATCAGAATTGAATGTGTTTCTGTAAGATCTGGAAGTATATTTTATTGGCATCATTAAATGTCATTCAAACATTTATCTGGTCCAATCATAGTGTGACATGTTACAGCCAGTGATTAGATGCTGGATCATTATCAGCATGTCTGTCACTTTTTCAGGTTCCATTCTTCAGGAAAAATGTAATACAACAGTGTTTCCAGAGACCCAGGACCTGAACAGGCCCTGATAGATGGGGACTGTTCAGGTCCTGGGATTCATGGTTGTTTGCGTGAGAAATTGTGAAACCTTTTTTTTGCAAGACAAATTTTTTGTTTGAATGAACTGTTACTTGAGTATTAGATAAGCACTATGTAATGTTTGATGAAATTCACTGTCACAACGAGGACTGCGGACCAATGATTATATCCACCTGGAACCTTACAAATGTGTATTTTTGTTCAGGTTCGTTATATGATGAATCTCTTAGTTTATATAACATTTATATAAGTGTGAAGATTTGAATTTTTTGTCTTTATTTTTGTACATTAATATCCAATCTAACGTTGCATTGGGTTGAAGTTTTGGTGGTATTGTTAATATACATTTTTCAAAATCTAAAAGAAAATGTATATTTATAAAAGAGCTGAAGAGAAGCAATGTGTTTTTACATTGTTCTTTCATGCCAGCTGCTAAGTCCCACTGGGGCAAGAGCCCTTCCTCATTGTAAGGGTATCACCCCATGCACAGCTTCTCGGATAAAGTAGTCCACGTGAGTTCCCTGAAATAAAGGTTAACGAGCAAAAAATATGAGGAGATACCTTTTTGTTGACCTAATAGCTTTCCTTAGGTCCGGACATAGATCACGTTTCTGTTCTTGTCTCTCCCAGCCTACCTCTCTTAAGACTCTCTTATCAGCCTCCCCAAAAGTGCCTTCTTGACAGATGGCATTTCAGGAGTTCCCCAAATCTTGGCAGCTTCACATTTTGCTCTAAAATAGGCAGTGAATACGATCTAAGGAGCTCCCAGCAGTGTGCACTTCAGTGGTTATATTTTCTCCCTTGCTGTTTAGGATACAGGCTGGGTGGTGGTGAAGGAGCCAATCATCAAACTTGCAGCTATTGATAATGGACTAGCGTTCCCTTTGAAGCATCCTGACTCCTGGAGAGCATGTAAGTTCCTGCCATAACCAGAGCTGCCGTATTGTTCATGTTGTGAGCCCTGGCATAGTGATTTGTGGAATTTTCTGTGTAGGTGCCTCAAATGCCCTTCTACAAGATTACGGAATTAAAAATATACACTCTCAAAACCCCCTCTCCAAAAACAGCATGTATTATTTGCTACAACGCAACTAAAACTGATTCGCATTACATTTTCTAATAGACATCTTGCATGAAAAAATGCTTTTCCTCTCCCCTCCCTACCCTGTGTTCTATGGCTTTAAAATTCAATAAACAGAAATTTAAAAAAACCAAAATGCTTGGCCAGACCAGTGGTCACCTGAGTAAGGCTTTGCACAAGTAGAAACACCTGAATGAGATATCTTTAGTTTTATTCCAGATCTTTCAAGCTGGTAATTCCTGTTCATACCCCAGATCAGTCTAGACGCATGGGTTTTGCCTCCCTCCAGCAGGTGAAGATGGAGAAGAAAAGGTTTACTGATACTTACTTAACCTAGTGTGCCACCTGCAGTCCCTCAGAAGGTAGAGGTATAAAACCTGCAGTCTGGAGCTGTAATTTAAAAAAAAAAAAAAAAAGGAAACATTGCACTGAGAGCAATTTGGCTGGCTTTGGGGCTCAGGAGGACAGAGGTGCAGCTATCTCTGCATGTGATCGTTGATCACCGCCAAGGCAGGGAGTGTCCAGTCAACGAGGGTTCATCCCAGTGGTGAGGGGGCCGTTAGCGTGAGCGACAAGCAGACAACCTATGACTTGGGAAATAACGGCGCCGGCTAAGGATTACGGTAAGAACTGCTGCTCGTACGGAAGCCGCATGTGCAGGGGACTTCGGCAGGGCGGTGTGTTCGCTGCATCTCTGGGGCAGAGGGCAGCTCGAGTGGACTGGCTCAGCGCCGTCGGGGAAGACCACACGATCATCAGGGGCAGGCTCTGCAACTGCGCCAGTGAGCCTGGGAACAGCAGCCATTTTGTTTTCAGGGGCAGCTGCAAGGAATGCCCCGAGAGGTGAAAGATTCACCTCCTTCTTTATCCCCGGCTCTACGAAGTCCCACAGGGCACAGGAGGACTCTGAGGGCGTTGAGGACATCTTGGAGGAGGCTTCTGAGGATTTGCAGGCATTTTCTTCGAAGTTTATCTTACTCCTCCATAGGGTCTTTCTAGCTGGGAAGGCAGTAGGGGAGAAGTGTTCTTGCCCCCAAAGTTGCCCCCGTGCATCGAAGGTTGATTGATTTCCACTTTTAATAATAAAACATTTCCAAAGCAACGCACGTTTGATAGCAAAATAAAATTATACAAGCAACAACATGTACAATTTATTAAAACAGATAAAATAACATTTCAAATTACTATCCCCCTGACAGCCCTGGAAGAAACCCCACCTCCAGCCCTTAGACCAATTCCAAGATTTAATTCAAATGCCCTATACATGTCTACCTGATTTTATTATACGCCAACTTCGCCAACCCCCTCCCCCGCCTTAAGCCTGAATAGCTTTCCCAGAATTTAATTTGGAAACTCTGATTCATCAGCCAAGTTTTTATTTTGCGATGAAATCTCATCAGCTCCGTTTTTTTTCCCTAGCCTCCAGTGGGACTTGTTTTGAAGTCTTACATGACGAAAGCTGCAACTGTGAACTGTATTAGGAGCGTGTAACTCTCAGTGAGCGTTTCCAGGAAATCCTATTCCGCAAAAGAGAAGGGCCTTGTCCTTGAAGGATCTTTAAAAGTGAGCACCAAGATTTTAAATTTATATCTCAATTTGACAGACAGCCTATGTAATTTCACCAATTCTTGCCTGGACCATCCCAAGACAAGCCTAGCAGACATATTTTGAACTACTTGGAGTTTCCAACTTAAATTAGATGCCAAAATTGGACTCACGGAAGAGGTCTGTGAACATCCTGCGGGAATTTGGCCTGGCAGGGCAGTAGAGCAGGTTCATAGAGGATTCTGAGGGAGTTGATGGCCCGGTTGAAGAGTCTCTCCTAGACAGAGAGTTGGCACAGGATCCTTCAGATCCTGAGGTAAGTGCTGGTGACAGAAGGGGGCAACCATAAGGTAGGAATTGCCATTAATTCCACATGAGCTGGGCATTAAGCTGTTGCAAGAGGAGTCTGATCATGAAGGAGTGGATCCCGGTTTGGACACCTTGCGAGGTCCGGCGAAGGACTTTACCTTCCATAATTCAGTAAGAAAGTTGGTGGCCAGGGAGTGGGATACTCCGGAGACTAGTCTAAAGATGGGAAGAACAATGACAAAGTTGTACCCCCTACTGAAGGAGGCCCTCGAACGATTGCTGCTGCCAAAGGTGGATGCATCTGTTTCTGCGGTGACCAAGAAAACTACCATTCTCGTGGCAGGGGTCAGTCGCGTTGAAGGATGTGCAGGACTGGAAATTACCTGATTTGATTAGGACATCCTCCATGATTATAATGTTGACTGTTTCAACCAAAAGCCTTCTGTGGTTGAGGAATTGGTCAGCAGATGTATGGTCCAAGTCTCAGCAAGGTGCTGTCCCCTTCAAGGGCAAGCTTTTGTTCAGGGAGGACCTAAAGCAGTTAGTGAAACAGCTAGAGTCCAAAGGGCATAAACTGCCTGAGGATAGCCCAAAGGGCGGCAAAAGACCCTTCTCTGCTCATTTATTCTTTAGGGACAACAGGAGATATCGGCAGGATGGAGGCCCTTCCGTAACTCTGAGGCAAAGCTTGGGCAGGGTGCATTACTTTCAGGGTTGGGCGTAAGCTGGCTTGGGACAACCCCAGTCAGCGAGCCGGGGGAACTAAGACCTCGCAATGAAATGAGGCTGGTCCACTCTTCCCCTCAGGTTATTGGAGGTGCCTGGCTTTTTTTTTTTTTTTTTTAATGAAGAATGGACCACAATTACGATAGACCAGTGGGTGCTTGAAGTGATGAGATGCTTACGCGTTAGAATTTGCTCAAGCAGTTCGAGAAGCATACATCATCTCTCCTTGCATGTCCCTCGCCAAGTAGGAAGTGGTTCGTGACATGGTGGTCCGATTATGATTCCTGGAGGCCATAGTTATGGTTCCCTGAGAGGAGCAGGGAAAAGGAAGGTATTCCATTTACTTTGTGGTTTCAAAAAAAAGAGGGAACTTTCAGGCTGATTTTGATTGTTCAGAAGGTGAATGCCTCCCTCAGAGTGCCTCGGTTTCGAATGAAGACTCTGCGATTGGTTATAGCGGCGAAGGAGAGTTCCTGGCGTCCTTGGATTTAACTGAAGCTTATCTGTGTATACCCATTCCGCTGAAGCACCAGAAGTTCCTAAGATTTATGATTCTAGGAGAGGATTCTCAGTTTTGTGCCCTTCTATTTGGGTTAGCGACAGCACTATCTACCTTCGCCAAAGTGATGGTAGTGATGGCTGTAGCTCCTCAGAAGGAAGAAGTCCTGGTGTATCCAATCTGGACGACTGGCTTATTTGAATAGTCGGAAGCCCTATGTCAATAGTCTGTACAGCAGGTCATGGAGAGGTTGCATTCTCTGGGCTTGGGTGGTGAACCTGGCAAAGAGAAACCTTATTCTGTCCAAGCTTTGGAGTATCTGGAGGCTCATTTTGACATCAAGATTGGCAAGGTATTTCTCATGGCAGGCAGGATGACAAAATTGCAGCACTAGGTTCGTCGCTGGTTACAGCTCTTGGTGCCCATGGTTTGGGATTATTTTCATGTCCTGGTTTCTAAGGCGTCTGCCCTAGATCTAGTTCCCTAGGTATTCGCTCATATGCGGCCCCTTCAGAGGGCACTCCTATCCTGCTGGAATCTGTTGTCGGAGGAGTTTCAAATTCTGCTACCACTCAGGGGAAATCCAGGTCCAATCTTTTGTGGTGGCTTTCTCTGGCCAGTCTGGAATGAGGAGTGGAGTAGGAAGTCCTGGAATGGGTGGTAGTAACCTCTGATGCTAGCCTTTTGGGTTGGGGAGCTGTTTGTCAGGGACAGATGGCTCAAGGCCAATGGAGGAGGCATTGTGATCTATCAATTGGCTAGAAATATGAGCAGTTCACTTAATGTTGCTTTATTTTTGCTGTGGTTGCACAGTCAAATGGTGCACATATTATCAAACAATGCAACGGCGGTCACTTTTATCAATTGTCAGGGAGTTGGATGGTCTCTCAGGAGCTGTTTTGCTGGGCAGAGCAACACCTGGAAGCTCTGGTGGTGTCTCATAGCTGGAGTGGACAGCGTTCAGGAGGACTTTCTCAGTTGGCAGGGATTAAACCCTAGAGAGTGGAAGCTGGTAGAGGAATCGATGCTCCTCATTCAGGCCAGGTGGGGAATACCCCTAATGGATTTGATGATGTGTAGGCAGAATGCCAAGGTGCACCATTTTTTTCAATCACAGGCAGGAGAATAGAGCAGAAGGAATCAATACTCTTTGGTTCTGTTGTAGCCTTCAGGGATCCTTCTATATGTATTTCCTCCATGGCCCCTGGTGGGAAGAGTGTTATGGCAAATAGAGAGACACCCAGGCAACGTGATTCTCATAGCTTCGGAATGGCCATGCCAACCATGATTTGCAGATGTAGCAAATCTGGCAGTGGATAGACGGTTAAGGTTCGGACATCTTCATAGATTGCTTTGTCAGGATCCAATATTCTTGGATTAGGCAGATTGCTTTTGTCTTGCGGCCTGGCTTTTGAAAAGAATAGTTTGAGATGGAAGGGTTATTCTGAAGAAATCATTGCCATCTTACTACAAGCTAGATGACCTTCCACATCCTTGACCTATATTAGAGTGTAGAGAGTATTCAAAACCTGGTTAGGAGGGCATGCAGCCAACTCAAGCTTCAGTTTCACATACTTTGGCATTTTGCAAAGGGGTTTGGTGAAGGACTGGCTTTTAAATTCCCTTTGATTGCAGGTGGCAGTCTCAGGCTGTCTTCAGGGTAAGGTACAGGGAGTGACCCTGGCTTCACATCCTGATGTGATTCATTTTCTTCATGGGGTGAAGCATTTACATCCTCCAGTGAAGATGGTGTCCCTCGTGGAATCTTTTCTTCAGATTTCAGAGGCAGGCGAGTCATTGCGCATAGTGCATTCCTTTCTGCCGAAGGTTGAATCTGCTTTTCATCTCGGTCAAACAGTGGGGCTTCCTGCTTTTCCAAATTTGGATTCGACGTCGCATGCGAGGGTACTTCATCTGTTAGATGTGAACCTGGCATTGTTGAGGCATCTTAAGGTTACCAACAGTTTTCCAATCTGATCATCTCTTTGTGCTATGGAATGGATCAAAGAAAGGGAGTCAGGCTTCCAAGGTTACTATTGCTCGGTGGTTGAAGGAGGCAATTTCATTGGCTTACATTTGCAAAGTGTGGCCAGTGCCAGAGGGTCTGCGAGCTCACGCAAGTCTGATAAAGGTAACCTTGTGGGCCAAGTGTCAGCTAGTTTCCCTGCAGGAAATCTGTCGGGTGTCTACTTGGACATCACTACACACTTTCGCCAGACATTACTGGCTGGATGTCCAGGTGCCAGAATCAGCTAGTTTTGGGGAGAGTGTACTGCGAGTGGGGCTGTCACGTTCCCGCCCAATATAGGGGAGCTTAGGTACATCCCATGCATCTGGATTGACCTGGGATGTGAGCAGGAATGGAAAATTATTACTTACTTGTTAATTTTTGTTCCTGGAATATCCCAGATCAGTTCTGGAAAACCTGCTCTTGTTTTCAGTATGTACAATAGTGCAGATTTGGCTGCTGGTTGGAAAGTTCTATTATCTATGCTTGTCGGAACAGAGCTCCAGTTTAAAACACTCCATCTCCCTTCTGCTCGGTTTAAGAGAGGGGTTGAGGGTTCCAATTACAATTTCTGGTTATAGTCAATCTCGACATGGGAATAGGTCATATTGAGGAACTGCAGGTAGCACACTAGATTAAGTACAATAGAGAAGAAAAGCTTTACGGACACTATCTCCATCTGCTGGTAGGGAGGTAAAACCCATGCATCTGGACTGATCTATGGTATTCAGAGGATGAAAATTAGCAGGTAAGAACCAATTTTCCTTTTTCAGTCATCACTTTCCAAGCAAAATTGTATCCTTGTGTCTGAAATGTCCTAGTTCAGAATGAGTTCCAGTGGTAATGATGCTTGGTCCAATGAAGGTGTATGGGAGGGGGAGGGGGAGGGGGAAGGCTTCCTTACTGAGAATGAGTTGGAAGATCTGCCCTTCTTATGGTGACATCTAGTGGCCAGATGAGGGCACTTCATGCTGCGCTCCCAGCTGTGGGATGTTGCTATAATTCTTGGCCAGCAAATGGAAGGGCATTCACCGGCGAATGCAGTAATACCTGCATAAAAACATGCGTACAAACTGGGTGCCTGTTTTTTCCAATGCGGGCGCATCCACTTCCGGCCACCCGATGCTATATTATAATGAAGTGCCATGCTAAAAGGGACACGCTAGGGAGAAACTGTGTATCCCTAGCATGCAAAAGCATCGGGTACCCAGGGACTGGCTGTGTGCTCAATAGGAGCGTCGTTTTTCACCTCACAGCTGATTTACACACTCAACATACACACACATAATAGCATCGCCCTGGAGCGTGTACATTGTGCATGTACATTGTGTGCCCATACTTTTTTTTGGTTATTGTGCAGTCCATTTTTCTTTCATTTTCGTCCCTGCAAGCCGTAGATCTTAGTATCGCAACGATACTAAGTAGAAAGAACCAAAGAGAGCAGTATTTTTGTTTTTTCCACGCGTCTTTGACTCGCAGCATGACTTTACGCTAACTCCAGGGCTGTCGCTAAATTTCCTGCATCAAAAAGGGTGCATTGGGTAACCTGTGACTTTTCTGCTTTGGGGGTAATAGCTAATCTACATGGCCTTTACATGTGGTGAGCGCTGTTAGCGCATCCAAGCAAATGCATAGCTAATCCCCTTATTGCATCAGGAGTTAATCTAGCATATCTAACCGCAGGTTAATTTGTGTGCTAGGCTGAGCGCATTTTATTGCATCGGCCCCCTTAGTGTGGAAGAAATGGAACTTACTGGCAGCTGGGTATTGCATTATGTGTCGCGGGGAAAAGTTTACAGCAGGGGTCCCCAACCACCGGTCCGCGGACCAGGACCGGGCCGTTGGGGAGGGGTTTTGCCGGTCCGCAGTGCCACTGCAGACCAGCATCAGGGCCGGTGGAAGCACAGGGCGCCGAGTATTAGGGGGCACCGCGAACAGTGGTATCCCAAGGGGAGCCAATGCCCCCGGGCGCAGGGAGGCTCATGCAGCCGCCAGTGGACCTCATCCCACTGGCGGCTGAGCAGCGACACGCAGGCAGATCGGCAGGGCCGTGGCGGAGCTCACGTCACCACGGCCCGAAGAAAAAGATCGCGTTTAAACGCGCTGATGCTCCTCCTCCTCCTTCCTGCCCGTGCGGCCCCGGAAGTAAACGTTGCCAGAGCCGCGTGGGCAGGAAGGAGGAGAAGCATCAGTGCATGTAGAAGAGGAACAGCACTTGCGCTTACGGGCTGCCACGAATCATCTCAGCGGCCGGAGAAGAGGAAGAGGCCCAGTAGCAGGGCCACTGCGGCCCGAGCAGATCAGGGCCGCTGCAGAGCCCATCCTGCAGTGACCCGCGAAGAGGAGGCCCAGCGGTGAGAGAGAGAGGCTGAGGGTCTGTAGAGTGTGTGTGTGTGCGTGTATGAGATGAGTTGAGAGACTGAGTGTGGGAGTGAAGATCTGAATGTTTGCAGAGACAGCATGTGAGAGCCTGTGTGTGTGTGTGAGAGAGACAGCATGTGACAGTGAGAGCCTGTGTGTATGAATGATTGTATGAGAGAGAGCATGTGCCAGTGAGAGCCTGTGTGTATGAATGATTGTATGAGAGAGAGCATGTGACAGTGAGAGCCTGTGTGTGTGTGAGAGAGAGAAATGCATGTGAGAATGAGAACCTGACTGTGTGTTTGAGGGAAGAAGATGGAGAGAAAAGAAACAGAAAAAAAGACAATATAAAAGGACTTGGCAAAAAAAAATAAGAAAGGGAAGGTGGGGAAAAAAAAAGCCTGTGACCAACCGACAGCAAAGGTAAAAAAAAAAAAGAATTACTTTTTAGTGATTGGCACATGTAATCTTTGGGAATGTGCAAGAATAGCACTTTCTCTACGGATTTCACAATGTATGAGAACAACATGGAGAAAGTGGAAGCCCACGGGGCCTACATAGAGGAGGCAGCAACATGGGCTTCAATGTCAGTAGCAGCAATCGGCACCTCCCCAATAGCCATGTGGCAGCAGTGACAGTGGCTGCAGAGGAATGAGAGAGGCTCCGAGGTTGCTGGCAAAAGAAAGAGAGGGGAGTCTGCCTTTAGTGTGTGCATGTGTATGAATGGGACTCTGCATGGGGGTGTATGTGTGTGTGAATGCATGGGTGCCTGCCTGAGGGTCTGTGTGTGTGTATGAGAATGAATTGGTGCCTGCCTGGGGGGTCTGTGTGTGTGAGAATGAATGTATGCATGCCTGGGGGGTGGGGAGGGAGTGGTGTGAAAATGAATGGGAGCCTGCCTGGGGGTCAGTGTGAGAATGACTGGGAGCTTGGTTTGGTGCTCACAGCCAGGGGAGGTTATGAGAGGGGAGGTGTGAAGTTTGGAAAACAAGGGAAACAAGCCCAGTGCTCCCACTCATTCTGAACCTATGGTGAGTTGAGTCACATTTACATTATAAATGTCATAATTAAATAAGTATGCACTAAAATCCAACGCCCACCCGCCCTGCCGGGCCATAGAAAAATGGTCTTGCTTGAAGCCGGTCCCTGGTGCAAAAAAGGTTGGGGACCACTGGTTTACAGGTTAGCCTAAGAAACCTCTGTTCTAGATGCATGTGCCTTTTTCCATGTTGCATTGCTTATTACTTCATTTGATTAAGTGCAATTCCATTCATCTTATCACAGCAATTCACAATAAACATAATTTACACGTTAACATCTAGATAAAAATAATACATGAGAGGTCAAAATAGGTGTTAAAACAGAAGGAGGCAACCACAAAAATCTAAATGAAAATAGAGGCCCTAGTAAGGGAGAATTATCCTTATCTGTCCAGACATTTTAGCATGTGTTTTCTAATGCAGTAAATTTAACACCAGCGTCAGGGCAGGAATAAAAGTGAAGTCACATTTCTGGTGGCCATTTTAGTTTATTGTATGCCCTGATGGTGCTTCTCTGTGGCAAGTATGGATTGCATACTTTTTTTTTTTAATGGTTTGGTACAATTTGTGGGAGAGCTGAAGAGAAAAAGATAGCGGGAAGAGAGAGAAAGAAGACGCTTTATCACCAAAGAAGAAAGGAGGATCTGAGAGGCTCAAGCCATTCACAGTAGGACATGCAGGCAGTGGATCTTGCACCCGAGGACACCACTGCAGGGGTCACTGGAGACAGATGTGATCCAGATGTATAAACTGAACTCCAGGGCAATTCTTGCTCTCTGTGAAGAGATCGGAGAGGATATTGATCTTCTAACCGATCTTAGCCATGCCATTCTGGTCTTGGTCCAGCTTCTCAGTACCTTGTATTTTCTTGTCACTGGCTCTTTCCAGAATACAGTGGCTGCTATGGGCCAGTCATTATTTTCAAGGCATTTCAGCCAAATCCTGAGGGCTATGATGAAACTGGTTAAGCAGTACCTACAGCAGCTTGCAGACTGGCAGGAGATGAAGAGTGCTTTCTTCAGTATAGCTGGCATGCTGAATGTAATGGCTGCCATCAATTGCACTCATGTTGCTCTCACCCCCCACATGAGGGAGAGATGCATTTCTCCTCTCTGAATATACAAGTTGTGTGTAGTGTGCACCTGAAGATCCTGGGTGTTGTCTCCAAGTTTTCCAGATGCTGCCATGACTTCATCCTTGTGCAGGCAGTGCCGGCACGAAATGTCACAGAAGGGGAAATACGGTGAAGGCTCGCTGCTGGGTAAGTTTGAAATAGAAGTTAAACCAAACTGTAAGCTAAAAAGTCCAAATGTAAGCTAATTGGGTGGGTACCGAAAGTGGAATAATGCTTTTGGTGCCTGGTGCCAAACGTGCGCACTGTCCCACTCTATTTATAAGCTCTCTGGGGTGGGTGGCAGTAGGCTGATGCACCCCTTGTTGGGTCAGCCAGTTTATAACTGGGTATCACGGCATGGCATGCAGCGAGTTAATGGACTGTTGTACTTCCAGTTTTTTGCAGGAGATGCTGGTTATGGCTGCTCTTGCCCCAAGCTGTTCCACATACATCAGCAGACATTCACTATAACCAGGCGCACACAAGCACCAGGGTGGATATAGAGCATCTATTTGACATTTTGAAATGCCATCTTCAGCCTTGATTGCTCTGGAGGTGCTCTCCAGTATTGATTGGATGAGGTTGGTGATATTATAGTGTTGTGCTAAATGCTCCACAATATCGCCTTACAGCATGGCATTCATCACGATGTGGATCCAGACCTGGGGCCTGAGCCGAATATGTGGGCACCAAGTGCAGAGGGAGATGAGCTCTGTCTCTAGGTTACAGCGGACTATTTTGGATGCACATTTTTACTCGTGGTGGTGGGAAAGAGTTGCATGGAAGAGATTTGTGTTCTAACTGTAGTATTTCTCTCTTCTCAGATTGCCACGCACTGCTAAGAAGATGAATGCCAATACAAAAAAACCCCAGATACTATGCCCATTTAGTAGTTTTGTTAAATGTTATTAAATAAATTAATATTTCTATGACAAACTGTTCTCATTCTTTGGCAGTGCTACATTTTTTTTCTCACAGGCTTATCTCTGTGTCTGAGGTTTCCAAGCCTGCCTGTAAACCTCAGGCCGCAAGATGACAGGCCCATGATCCATTTCAAGCCAGAAAAAGAAACACAGCACAAGTAAACTTTGGAGTGTTTATTGAACTTCAGAGTTGTTGCATAAATAGTTACAAGTCTGCAAATTCAATCACTAAGTTCATATACTTGAGAAACATCTCAAGGCGCATGCCAGCAGCCTGGCAATGAGGATGAAACATGCCCATCTGAAGGAAAAACTGGAGGTGATCCATTGTTTCTGCAAAACAGCAACGAGGCGCACCAACGATCTATTCACCATGGTATGCCCAGCGACAGCAGGGGAGGCTAGCGTCGGTGGTGAGCGACTGAGCGGGAGAGGCACCAGCATCAGTCGGAAGGGAAGAGCAGGCAGGGAAGCAGCCAGGAGCACCAGCAATGCACCCATCTGAAAAAGAAACCCAAAATAGAGGAGCACATACTGAACATGGAGCGCCCATCGTGGAAGCAGAAGAGTACACAGGAATGATGGCAGGTGCATACTCCCGGAGGAAAGGAGACTAGTGTCAGTGGCAGGGCGAACGAATGATGGCAGAAATGAGGCGTTCGAGCCTGGAGAAGGAGAAGCAGGAGCAGAACCATCACCCTGTCTCCCAGTCCAGTCGCATGGTGATGACCTGCAAAGTATGGGAACCTGCAATAAAAAAACAGAGGAGCCTTTTTCTGCATTTCAGTTTTAACTCCACTTTTGGTGTGCTTTTTGGACGTAACCAGGGATTTTTAACACTGCTTCGATTTGCATGTCAAAACTTTGCAGCCTCTAGCGGGGCTACGCGTTTTTAACGCGCGCGGAAATAAACTTGTTGCTAAGGTTTTACTCTTTTGCGTCTGCCCCGCAGTGCTCCCGGTGGAATTCTGCCCAACAGCTCCTTACCAGTCCTTCCAGCCTCTTCCACTGATCGTGTGAAAGCCCTGGCTCCTGAACATTACTGGGATTTGACTGCTGAAAGGGAAGTCTGACACTTTGCTGTGGCCTGGCTTTCGGGTGCTCTATTGTTCTCAGAATAAATCCCCAGCATTTTACTTGTCATTCTCTCTACATTTCCTCTTGTTATATATTTCTTTTCTTGACGTTGGAGGATGAACTCTGACAGTTATGTTCTTTGGTATTATGGGGCTTTCTTTTCCTAACAGAAGTATTTTGCCTTTTGGCAAGCTTTGAATGTATTTGACCCTCTGCCTCGGCAAGAGCATTGGTTTGCTAGGAGGTGAAATGTTTCTGTATGTGCTGCTCTTTTATAATTAGAAAAGGAAATGTACTTCACTTCTGGTTCTTAAAATAATGGCATGAAATTTATATTGTAGACTACGGAGGGAGCTTTTCAACTAACAAACCTGAGGTGACTCTGAGACTACTTTAACTTAATGTTACAGAAGGTCATGACAGAAATGAAATTCTGGTTTTCTCAATTTATAGAGGTGGATATACTGGAAATACTGATGGTTTTATCCAACCACACATCCTTATCTTCATTTCCTTCTTGAATGCAATCATAAAAATGTGCCACCTTAACTGGCTGTCTGTTGAAAACAAGCTCTGTACTCCTTGACCTGAAGGGTGTACTTGCATCATGAGAGTTTCTTCCACGCCCATTCCACGTGTGCTATAACAGTCTACAGAATCCACCCATGACTGTGTTGGCTTCTCT
Organism: Rhinatrema bivittatum; assembly: GCF_901001135.1. Classification (NCBI taxonomy): domain Eukaryota; kingdom Metazoa; phylum Chordata; class Amphibia; order Gymnophiona; family Rhinatrematidae; genus Rhinatrema; species Rhinatrema bivittatum. The sequence goes on along the minus strand of NW_021820598.1, from coordinate 73,112 downwards.
TCCCTCAGATCCATTTTACTGGGCTTGGCTACCACAGGCCAAAGTTGCTTTCTCACAAGAAATCAAAGACCTTATTCTGCCAAAGATTTCCGACCCAAACTTTGTCAAGGACCTGGAAGAGGACTTGTATGAGCTGTTTGAGGTGAGTGTCTTCACTGCCATCTTTTTGAATTTTCTTCTTCGTAATGTTCCATGATTGCCAGTGGATGCGTGCATCATGTTACTGCCTACGGACGTGAGCAGGAACGTGAACTATCAAGGACCTGGCCTTGCATGGATCTCGTGTCTGCTCTGTGGGTGCTTGAGCACCACCTATATTGAGCAAATTCCTTCACTGTATCTAGGGGAGGGGTAATTTGTGTTGAGTTTAGCACTCCCAATAGTTTTGCAAAGTTGGCTTCTATGCTTCAAAGCAACTTTGAACACACCTTATTCTACTATTATCTTTTTATTAAAAGTAGAAGATTAACAGATGTAAGGATACTGCTGTGCAGTGAATGTGTTTTCCTGTGTATCTGCTGGACGGAGTGGATCATTGAACATGTAAATGGGTTTTCTAAAGAAGCAGAGAGGCTTTCGGGTACAATGAATGCAGTTTCACGTTCTGGTGCATCTCCTAGGGTTCCTCACCTTCCAGCAGCATCGTGGGCAACCTTTTCCTGATAAGGTGGGTAGCGCTGAAAACTTTACAGCTGAACTATGAATGTGTTTTTTGTATTTTCTTTCAGAAAGATCCTGGTTTTGACAGGGGACAGTTTCATAAGCAGATCGCTGTCATGAGAGGGCAGGTATGTTGTCAGTTCTTCTAAATGTGTAACTTGCAGCCATGCTGCTGGCTAACCTGGGTTCTGATGGCCAGGAACCGATGTGCTGTCTGTGAAGTAGTCTGGCGGGTGGATGGGACCCTGCTAGATCCCCAGCTCTCATTTTCTAGGCAAAATCAGCACTCTGATCTCTTTCCATGCCTTCCTTTTATATGGAAAACAAAATTTTGTATTAAGGGAGGTGATTTAAATCTCCTAGAGTGTTATGGTTAAAAGTGAGGCATTATACCTAATCACGGCTTCGTCCCCAGTTCTGTGGACAGAGTCGTAGTGTAGAAGTGGACAAGGGGCGTGGCTGTAGGTCAGGTTGTGCTGGGGGCAGACTCACTGATATCAATTGGACACCCACTTTTAATTTAACTGCCATTTTTCATTGGAGCACTCTACAGGTGGGCCACTGCTAGTTCAGAGTAGGTAAGCTGTAGAAAGGCTTAGCAGTTGAGCGCCATTCCGCTGGTTTGAGCGATAAGCCATTTTTTCAATATAAACTCTAAATCACTGAACGGTGGCAGCTGGCAGGGAACATGGTTTATTTTCTCTGTAGTGGTGCAGTTAGTTGGGCAAAAGGCAATAGAGGACATAGATGGTGGTGGCATAGCAGAGTTAATCCCTTAGTCTGTCACTGTTTGTTTGTTTGCCAGCAGCCACAAGTGTGACTGCCCAGTCAGGGATAGCTTGATGTGTTGTGCTTAAACCAGTGTCAAAAAAAAATGTCATCCGCATGGCAACCTTTGGCAATCCAACTTAGATCTGGTTAGATTTCCTTTTGGCCCCAGAAGGAGAGGAGTTGTCATTTATGTGAATCTGAGATTAACCAATTATGTCACTGACTCTCACTGTTGGTGCTGCCAGATCCTGAACTTAACACAGGTGCTAAAGGATGGAAAAAGCCCACTGCAGCTGGTCCAGACACCTCCAGTTATCGTAGAAACAGCTCGATCGCACCAGAGAAGCTCCAGCGAGTCGTACACACAGAGCTTCCAGAGCCGGAAGCCGTTCTTCTCTTGGTGGTAGCACTGCAAGTCAGGAGGACACGAGATGCACAAGGACAGTGGAGCTTTTGATCACACAGCTTTGAAAGAAAAAAAAAAAAAATCTCCAGAATCTTCAAAACTTAGAAGCAGAGCCATGAGACACTGGAGGATATTCTGGGAGTCCTGGTGTTCCCAGATTCTTCTCGGATCTTTATAGTGACTCATTGGCAGGAGCCTGAGAGCTGGCAGCTGTGTGCTGATGACGATACTGTGCATGGCTACATGGGAAAGGATGTACCCTGGCAACACTAGGAAGAGGAACAAAAGGGCCTTAAAGTTTCAGCTTGCCCTTTCCTGTTCACCAAAATTAAAATAAATCAGCTGGGAGTTTTGCATCCTCTTCTGACTTAAGTGTAACGCTGCTTGATAGAATGGCACCAGTAGCTATTAATTTCTGCTCATTAAACTGGAAGAAATTGGGAGCCCAACAGCTCATCCTGTTTGCAAAGAACAGGAACGGGGCAGACTTAGGTATGTGCTGATGGGCTTCTGCACTTGTGCATCCCCTTTTTTAGGGAGCAAATGAATGTTTACACAGATCTACCCATAGCTGTAGATAATGTACATGCAAAAATAATAAGCAGATGTGCACCCCCAACATTGCTGTGTATACACGTGTGCATATATATATGTACATACATACACACACTGATTTCTCCTATCGATTGTACATACATGTGCAGATTTGCATACAGTGTCATGCATACACCAATGGAAAGATTGTACATATACTGATGTATAAAAGTCGCGTGCACCCGTTGCACCCAGAAAGGTCTCCAGCTCCCGGTGGAGTTCCGGTAACATGGTCGCTTGCCTTCTCCAAGTGGAGCTATAGAAAACATGAGCCTGTGTCCCTCCTCCCTCATTGTCCAAGACTGTCAAAGTACCAGATGCTCTCAGTCTAATTGTTGCTTATATTTTCCTGTTCCTTTCATATCTTCCTTACTCCCTGACACTTGTTGTGGAAGAGACGTTTCTCAACTGAAGAACTTCTGAGCCTGGAGCATTTCCATTGTTGGGTTAGAACAGGAAATGGCTCAGAAGTGAGCGGGACTTGGTTCTGCATTTCAAGAAATGAAAGAGGTGGAGTTGAGAACTAGAGCAGAAACCTCAACTCCTCACTCCTACCTCCTCTCATTTGGTCCTTCTAGTGCAGTGGTGACTGCATTAACCTTAGGACCCGCACCTATCTACAGCCACTCTCCTACCCCCATCCCAAAGCTTGCACCAAATAACACTGCCCAGCCACTCTCCATGTGCACTCACTGCTAGCACCCCCAGCTTTATTTATTAAGTAATTTATTTATTTAAAAATTCCAGCAAAGCCTTTCCCACTGGCCAGGGGTAGTGAGCTCCTTCTCTAACATCTGTAAATTTCACAAATAGTATTATACACTATTTAAAAGAAAAATGGTTGCACTGTCAACAGTGGACATCTAATGAATTCTGATTTATGCTTCTTTTAAGATCATCATCTTCTTAATCCGTTTAGCTTTATTCAGTTGTTTGCAGCTTTGCTAAGGGAAGAACCTCTGCATGCTGTTTCTGGGCAGAATTTTTATAGCATGTAAGCCTTTTTTTACCAAGACATTAAAAAACAAATTAGGGATAGCTATAGGTGAAAACTAGGAAACTATTATGACCATGCATGCTTGATTTCCGAGAGGACTGTGAACTGAGACCCCCCCCCCCCCCCCCCCCCCCCCCCGGGCAGATAAACAGAAACCCCCTGCTGGTGGTAGTCAGGATTGACCATTTGCACAGCGGGAGGGTCATAAGGAAGTTTATGGAACACCCTTTTTGTTTCTTTTAACAAGGCAGGAAAGGAAGGTGCTTTAGGCAGGTATAAAATGAAACCTTTCCCCCCACAATCTTGACCTTCCCAGTATTCAGGGCCCTTCTTAGCTTTCAGTTACAATCCTAGTCACCCTGTTTCTCAGCAGCCAGTTAAGGAGGTGCTCACCAAAGAGTTGGACCATTGGCTATTTTTAATCGTGGTTGTAGGGTGGGGATGACTGGAGCATGTTTGATGTTGGTGTATGAACCCAACCTGCACAAGACAGGGAGGACAGAATGGTGGGGGATTGAAGTGGCTATGCTCACACGCACTTTTCCCCAAATAATCCTAGCAGCTAAGCACTGAACCTTATCAAAGTGCATGAACGTTTTACATAAGGGTAATCGGCTCAAACCATTTACTCTAATACTGAAATACGCTTGTTCGGGGCTGGAGCCGTGTACAGCTTTTTCTGACCATGTCTGTGGTGTCCATTTGACTTCCTCACTTTGGGAGCCTACGCAGGCAGTAGAATAAAATGCATGTTGTCTATATTACGTCCAAGGCTTTGACTGGTACCTGCCATTCGAGCAAGAACCTGAGTAGGTGACAAGCCAGTGCTAATGCGGAATGACTACAGGAGCCAGAAATTCAAGCAAAAATATCTCCAGTGTGGCTTTAGCATGCAGAGCCTCGGTCCTGAAGGGCAGAGAAGTGGTGGAGCTTGGTTTTGTACTGAGGTCTCTGCAGTATGCAAGAGGAACACTGTCAGCCTCAGCACTGAGTAGGTGGACAAATATAATTTATCATATTGGGTAGGGGCTGACCCCTCTGGTATATATTTGCTGTCCTATTTTCAAAAACCTTTCTCGTCTGTCAAACATGCAGCTATCTCTGCTTTTCAGGATTGCACTAGTTATGTGCCATTAAGTCTCATAACTGTACTTTGCCTCATAGCTTAATACAGTTTGCCCTGGGCAGCCCACACTGACAGAACTGGTACCATTTGACAGTATGTACCTGAGCTGTGGTCCTGCTGCTTGGGGTTGGAAGTCAGTCTCTTCAGGAAACCATGCAAATGCTGCTCTGATGGGAGAGGAGAAAATCAACCATGCATGGATGGGTTACCGGAGAATCAGCTCCTGGTTTCCAGGTCCCAAAGTTTGTCCTTTAACTACTACCACATTGCCTGCACCTCCCGTTCTGTGTGCGGCCAGGTTTACTACTGTATACTTGCTGTGAGGGAGGCCAGGCTGGTACAGCGCTGTCTCTGCATTCCACATGCCCTCTCTTTTCCTCTTCTTTTAATGCTACATTTTATTTTTTTTACTGGATCTTGTCTACATTGATTTTGTTATATGGTTCATTAAAAAAAAACACAAAAAACCCCACAAACATCTCTATGAAAGAAGAGGATGGGATAAGCAGAGCAGGTTAGGTCTGCAGGCACTGCTGTGAGTAATGTGTTAGAAGAAACCCTGCTGATCTCACACAGGCATCCCTTCAAGACAGGTAGGTACAAGGTTCTCTCACCTAGACATTTTTTTTTTTAAACTTCTGTACCTTGAAGTGTTGTGAGCTTTGTTTTCCTATTGTGCATTAAAAAAACCAACCCAGAACTACACTTCCTAAAATGGTTTGGGATGGAATGATCAAGGAATCTGGCCAAGTGTCATGGCATCAGCCCTGCTCTCTTCTATACATGGAGCAGATGCATGGGTAGCTTGCCCTTTAGTTGGTTTTTTTTTTTTATCTCCACCCTCACTTTCCCCTATTACAGTTCAGACCTATTGGCTTGTTTGTTTCCAAAGGAGGGTGAATTTTTTAATTTTTCTAAGAGATGGCATTTCATCTTGATTTAGCTTACCCCTTGTTTAAGTGTTGCTAACATGAGATTAAGGTGGGCTATCCTTCTAAGATGCAAAGGCATTTGAGGTGAACTATACAAGGAGGCTCAGAGGCCTTTGAAAGCCAAGTGGAAGTGCGTTTTGGGAACGCTGGTGGGAAGACCGTGACGTGTTTATCAGGATGAAGCGCTTGAAGTCTGCGGGGTGGAGGCAAATGCTGCGTGCCCATGTGATGGGGGAGTGGTAACCAAAGGGTTTTACATGTAAAATTCTGTTGGGAGGTCTGATGATGCAAGGAGATGAGCTCTCCAGCATGAGACAAAAGGAGAGCGGTTTGTGTGCCGAGGCAGCCATTCAGTTGGTATATTCCAGGTCTCTCTCAGGGTCAGGTTTGCAGGGTTACAGCCAGAAAGCAGAGAGCAAGAGGGGGGTGTTCCTTCAGAATTTGATGCCTTCTATGTTGTCTCTGCCTAAATCTGGCCTTCCTCTGCGTAGTTGCACAGTAAATAATCAAGTTGTTTCAGGTGGGCCTGTCTAGGTCCCTAGATGGAGATTAGTACAGAGAAGGAAATATGGACATATTTCTGTAAGCCAGCAGGGGCACTTCAGGGACGGGGAGGGAGAGGAGGATGCCAGCTTTTTACTTGCCTGCCTTTCCTCAGAAGTAGCTGCTGATGAGCTTTAAGTGGCCTGCTGTATGTTCCTCTGATTTGGGAATCGACCTGAGTGGTTGACTCTGCAAAGCACTTACAATGGAAATATTTGTTTTCCTTTATGTTAATTCCTGCTGTAATTCCATAACTGATCCTGAATGTATTGTTCTTACAATACATTTATAGAAAATACATGTACTGTATTTTAAAAAAAATGGAATGATAAATAAAATGAAATGGACACAAGTTGGGGTTTGTCTTTTTTTTTTTTTTTAATTTTGAGTACAAATGAAGTTTAAAACAAAAAGAACTGTAATAGAAATGGAACTTATGGACCCTTGCAAAATCTGTGGTGGTTCATTCAGTAGAAAGACTGGAAAGGCTGAGGGGCGGATTTTAAAAGGCGCGCGAATAGCCTACTTTTGTTTGCGCTCCAGGCGCAAACAAAAGTACGCTGGATTTTAGTAGATACGCGCGGAGCCGTGCGTATCTGCTAAAATCCTGGATCGGCGCGCGCAAGGCTATGGATTTTGTATAGCCGGCGCGCGCCGAGCCGCGCAGCCTACCCCGTTCCCTCCGAGGCCGCTCCGAAATCGGAGCGGCCTCGGAGGGAACTTTCCTTTGCCCTCCCCTCACCTTCCCCTCCCTTCCCCTACCTAACCCACCCGCCCGGCCCTGTCTAAACCCCCCCCCCCCCTTACCTTTGTCGGGGGATTTACGCCTCCCAGAGGGAGGCGTAAATCCCCCGCGCGCGAGCGGGCCTCCTGCGCGCCGGGCCGCGACCTGGGGGCGGGTACGGAGGGCGCGGCCATGCCCCCGGACCGCCCCGGGCCGTAGCCACGCCCCCGTACCCGCCCCCAAAACGCTGCCGACACGCCCCCGAAACGCCGCGACGACCGGGCCCGCCCCCGACACGCCCCCCTCGGAGAACCCCGGGACTTACGCGAGTCCCGGGGCTCTGCGTGCGCCGGGAGGCCTATGTAAAATAGGCTTCCTGGCGCGCAGGGCCCTGCTCGCGTAAATCCGCCCGGTTTTGGGCGGATTTACGCGAGCAGGGCTCTGAAAATCCGCCCCTGAGTGCATAGTGTGTTAGAATGGATTCCCCTCCTTAAACCAGCAGCAGCTATGATACAGATTCTGGCAAAGAGACCCAGGGAATGGTCTGGGTCAGCAAGTGGCAAGGAATATATGATGGTTGGAAACCTAGGTCGGGCCCTGAAGTAAGTTGGGGAAAAAAAGGTAGGAATTAGGGGTTGGGGAGGAGAGGGAAAGGGGTAGGGAAGTTCCCTCCCAGTCCGCACCTTAATTATGCGCGCATGTTATAAAATCGGCACGTCCATGCGGGCGGGCACCTTTCAAAATCTACCCGATAGCTTCCAATCCCTCATAGTATGTAAAAACACAAGAGGCTAACGAAAGTACCAGGTCTAAGATGAACCAGCTTCTGTTCCTACAGAAGTAACACCAGAGCAGAAATCCTTTTCCCATATATGAACTACTCAAAGGAAAATAACACATTGTAAGTCACAAGAGATTTACAAAGCAATGGAACAAATTCCTCTCTTCCAAGAGCTTATGCTTCTGTCCACATTGCCAGTATGTTTTTATATCTACTCTATCTGTCGCTCCCTTGCATAAATCTGGATCTGCCATTATTTGTTGATGCAAAAATAAAATTATCATTTCTCTGTCCTGTTCAAAGACAAAAGCTGCCAGAAGAGTAGCTCTAGCCAGCTGTATGTCTGCTGACTGCTCCAAGAGTTGTCACAACCAAACTATCACCTGAAAGGGTAAGATCTCTTTGTCTCTCCATCTGGTTAACTGGTGGTTTAAAAAAACAAAAAACCTTTGCCCAAGGATAGCACTGCATCTGTTGCAATCTTAAGCACTTCAGAGAAGCAAGACTTAAGAATAACAGCTGGTGCTTCCATTCCTAGCCACCTTAGGGAAATTCACACATCTCTGCTATTTCTTCTAATTTACCCACTTTTTTGTAAGATCTACAGCTTTCGCTTCAGCAGAGGCCTGGACTTCAATCATAGAAGCCACCCCAGCAATTTCCACAGAATACCTAGAAATAGCTCCCTTAAGTTGACTTAGCGCTGTCTAGAGCGGGTCCAGTGTGGCCTTACCCCCAGCTAAGCTCATCTTCACATCCTTCAGGGGGAGAGATGCAGCCGACACAAATGTTTTATTCACCCCTTCGTAGATGCTTCCTTCCATTTCTGAGTCTCCTGCACAGGGGAAACCGATGTCTCCATAATTTCCCGCAATCCCCTCCCCAACAGCCAGGACCGGCTGAAATACCTTGGGTGCCCTGGAGCTGCTCTGCGCTGACGGGGTGGGAGGCACTGGACCCTCTTGCTCGTCCCGGCTGAAGGACCCCTCAAGGACCAGGTAAGCCATTTCCTCACTGGGTCCAATCTCGCTGAGTCCGAGGTCCAGACTGCAAAGCTAGGGATCAAGAGCTGTTTCCCCAAGCTAAACATAGAGGTTCAGAGGAGAAACTCACCTTCTTACATTTAGGTAACATTCACATTTTAATAAAGGAAAACAAAAGAAGGCAGCTCAGGAACCAAAACCGATGCGTCCGGTCACACTGAGACCATCTTGAACCCCCCTCACCCCACCCGTTAACTGTTTGATCTCCAAATCCTTGCCTCCCTTCCTCTCAATAATGAAAGCCCTGGCCCAGCAGCCTTTGCACAACTGAGGAAGTAGAAGATATAGGGAAATGGGAAAGGAACTACCTCCTCACCAGCAGAGTCTCAAAGTATAAATCAACTAAATAAATACCGCATGAGCGCCTACATCATCAGGGAGGGAATGCCTGGAGGTGCAAATGAGATGTAGAACAAGAATAGCCCAAACTGCACATACAATTTTTTTCTCCCACGCAACAGGGGGAAAAAATAGCCCAATTGGGCATGAAATAGCCCAATCTGGCAACACTGGTTTCAGGAGAAATGGGGGCGGCATGGAAGCAAACAAGTCCAGGGCACAGTAGGAACAGGCCTTGCCTTTGGGACCAGAGTAATAAGGCTTGCTGAATTTAGTGCAGGTTTTTGCTCGCTTCCTCATTTTCCCATGCTAAGTTAACCCTGCTATGCTAAATCAGGAGTAAAAACCAGGGCTAAAATTAACATAGGTGCATGCAGATTCTATGTAAAAGAAGGCAGTGGCAATTCCCCAGCAATGCAGACAGATTAAGGCAGAGCTTCCCAAACTGGGGGCCAGGGCCAGGGCCCCAAGTGCCTCAGTCATCTGCACTCCCCTTTGTGCACCCCTTCGTGCTATTTGTTTAATATGCTCCTTGTTATACCTTTTGCTTAATAAGAACTTTGATTTTGATGATTTTATTTTTGTAATCTCTTAGCCTCAGGTACAAAAATTTTAGATTGTAAGCCCTTTTAGGGGATAGTGAATTACCTATTGTACCTTATTGTAAACCGATGTGATATCTCTTTTTGAAATGAACATCGGTATATAAAAATAGTAAATAAAATAAATAAATACAGAATCCTACTCCCACACACTCTCTCTTACCCAGGCTCACACTCTAACAGGAGGGCTCTAACTGTTATATACTAACTCTTGCACGCATTTTCCCACTCCACACATACAGGCTCTCAATCTTGCATGCTCTCTCTCACATGTAGGCTCCCACTCCTACATGCTTACTCTCTCATATCCACAGAATCTCATGCCCACATTCTCTCTCCACACCCACACAGGGTCTCCATTCCACATGCTCTTTCTCTCAAAAACATATATAGACTCACTGCCACATGCCCTCTCTCTCATTGACACACCCACGTCACAGGCTTCTCACTCTCATGCTGTCTCTCATACATACACACACACACACAGGTTTCTCACTCCCATGCTCATTCTCTCATTCATATACACACACACACACACACACACACACACACACACACACACACAGGCTTCTCACTCCCATGCTTTCTCTCATGCATGCACACAGGTTTCTCACTCCCATGCTTTCTCTAATGCATACACACAGGCTTCTCACTCCTATGCTCTCTCTTACTCATATACACATATAGGGGTAGATCTTTAAAAAATACGCGATCGCGTACTTTTGTTTGCGCACGTATACGCGCGTATCTTATAAAATCCGGGGACAGCGCACGCAAGGGGGTGCACATTTGTGCAACCTGCACGCGCCAAGCCCAGCCCGCGCTGCCTGTTCCCTCCGAGGCCGCTCCGAAATCGGAGCGGCCTCAGAGGGAATTTTCCTTCGCCCTCCCCCCACCTTCCCCTCCCTTCCCCTACCTAACCCCCCCCCCAGCCCTATCTAAACCCCCCCCCACCTTTGTCGGCAAAGTTACGCCTGCTTTCAGCAGGCGTAACTTTGCGCGCGCCGGCCGGCAGCCCCGCTCTGTCCTCCGGTCCCAGGGGCTGGTCCAGAGGCCTCGACCACGCCCCTGGGCTGGCGCCACGCCCCCGGGCCCACCCCTGAAACACCGCGGCACGCCCCTGAAATGCCGCATCGTTTCGGGAACACCCCCGGACACGCCCCCTCCCACCCCTTTTCGAAAGCCCCGGGACTTACGCGCGTCCCGGGGCTTTAAGCGCGCCGGCCTTTTAAAATCTGCCCCATAGGCTTCACACTCCCACACACTCTATCAAGGCTCTCCCTCTCTACTGGGCCTTCTTATTGCAACAGGCCTCCTTCTCGGGGCCATGCGGGATGAGCTCCTTGATGGTCCTGCATCGGGCTGCACAGGATGAGCTCCACAACGATCCTGTGTCGGGCCTCCTCTACTCAGGCTGGGTGGAATTAGCTCTATGTCCGGGACGGTATAGAGTCCAACAGGATAAAGATCATACAAGAGACTAAATGCTCAGTAGAATCTATATGGGTAGAAATCCCATGTGTGTTGAGTATGAGTATAGTGATAGGAGTATACTACCGTCCACCTGGACAAAATGGTCAGACAGATGATGAAATGCTAAGAGAAATCAGGGAAGCTAACCAATTTGGCAGTGCAATAATTATGGGAGATTTCAATTACCAAACACAAAGATTCTCTTAATGAACAATCCCACGATTAAAATAACTTTGTATAGAAAGACGTGGTATTTGATAGTTTTAAACAATCACAACGCTATATAAATCTTTTTGTCAATGTTTACAATGTATATTTAAGGACCATCATACCACCCCCAGTGCTTACAAGTTATACTTGCACTTTCTGCACTTTCACAGGGTCATGTTTAATCAATTGGTCCAACTGACATCAATGTTCGATTTTTTCATTTTTTGCTGTATAATAAAAAAGGCAACTTTCCTTATTTCCTGGTTATCGGGGTTGTTTATCCCGGGGCTGTCGGAGGCACTTGTCCGACGCGCGCGTTTCGCCAAAGCTGCTTCAGAGACATCCGATTCAGGCTCTCCAGATCCAGCACTTCCCCTCGCTTAACGGGGTATCTAAACAGCATTTATTTCATACAAAATGCTGTGGGTCCATAAATTTTTCTAAGATAAAAAAGCTTATAGTTAAGAAATTTTTAGTTTTAGCGGTATATAATTTTAGCAAAGCAACATTTAACGATGTATTTCTGCAAGTGGGAAAAAGGAACAAATTGATCTGACTCACCGGACGCCGACGCCTTCTCCCTGCTCAGAAATTTCAGCAGTGAGGTGGCTCGGGCCGGTCTGATTTTTAAATGCAATGGTTTTTTGCGTCCACCTGACAGTCAAATGATTCCTGATTTCGGTGGGCAATCACCAAAAATGGAACCACTCAATGTCCTTATTCAGGCCACCAGGGATGACTGATTTCAATTGAAAAATCCACTTTTGCTCACATTGTCTTAATGTTTGAATACGATTCCCGCCCCGCCAATGTTGATTGATGATTTCAAGCACTGTCCATTTAATATCATCGAACTCGTGTTTACATTCCTTGAAATGAGAAACCAAAGGTTCCTCAACCCGGTTAGTATTAATACAACACTTATGTTCGGTAAGACGGGTCTTGATTTTCCTTTTAGTCATGCCCACATAAATTAAGGGACATGGGCAGAAGATCGCGTAAACAGCATGAGTCGAGTGGCATGTTACGCTTGGGCTGAGTTCAGGGGTAGTGAACACCACCCAAAAGGGTGGCTCCAGGTGGAGAGAGACAGGGATGGATGGAAACCGTGTCTGGGGCCCGGCTGGGTCAGTGCAGACAGCAAGTAGCAGTGTCTGGGTCTAGGCTGGGTCAGGGCAGGAGGCAGATAGCAGTGTCTAGGTTCAGGCTGGGTCAGGGCAGGCGGCAGATAGCAGTGTCTAGGTTCAGGCTGGGTCAGGGCAGGAGTCAGAGCAAGGCAGGTCAGAAGGCCCGTAGGCCACACACACACAGAAGGCCCGTAGGCCAGACACCGTAAGCGGGGCAAGGCAGGTCAGAAGGCCCGTAGGCCACACACACACAGAAGGCCCGTAGGCCAGACACCGTAAGCGGGGCAAGGCAGGTCAGAAGGCCCGTAGGCCACACACCGTAAGCGGGGCAAGGCAGGTCAGAAGGCCCGTAGGCCACACACACACAGAAGGCCCGTAGGCCACACACCGTAAGCGGGGCAAGGCAGGTCAGAAGGCCCGTAGGCCACACACGCACAGAAGGCCCGTAGGCCACACACCGTAAGCGGGGCAAGGCAGGTCAGAAGGCCCGTAGGCCACACACACACAGAAGGCCCGTAGACCGCACGCACAGTAAGCAAGGCAGGGCAGGGCAGAAGGTCCGAAAACCATACACAGCACAAGGTAGAAGGCCCGAAGGCCGCGCAAGGCAAGGCAAGGCAAGACAGAAGGCCCGAAGGCCACGCAAGGCAAGGCAAGACAAGACAGAAGGCCCGAAGGCCACGCAAGGCAAGGCAAGACAAGACAGAAGGCCCGAAGGCCACGCAAGGCAAGGCAAGGTAGAAGGCCCGAAGGCCACGCAAGGCAAGGCAAGACAGAAGGCCCAAAGGCCACGCAAGGCAGGGCAAGGCAAGACAAGGTAGAAGGCCCGAAGGCCACGCAAGGCAGGGCAAGGCAAGACAAGGTAGAAGGCCCGAAGGCCACGCAAGGCAGGGCAAGGCAAGACAAGGTAGAAGGCCCGAAGGCCACGCAAGGCAGGGCAAGGCAAGACAAGGTAGAAGGCCCGAAGGCCACGCAAGGCAAGGCAAGGCAAGGCAAGACAAGGTAGAAGGCCCGAAGGCCACGCAAGGCAAGACAAGGTAGAAGGCCCGAAGGCCGCGCAAGGCAAGGCAAGACAGAAGGCCCGGAGGCCACGCAAGGCAAGGCAAGACAGAAGGCCCGAAGGCCACGCAAGGCAAGGCAAGACAGAAGGCCCGAAGGCAAGGCTAGGCAAAGCAAGGTCAAAGGACCACACGCACAGCAAGCAAGGAAGGAAGGCTAGAGCAGGGAGCCCAGGCGAGCTCGATGCCGAAGCACTGAGGGGACTGTCAGGCAGGGTTATAAGGGAAAGCCCAGAACATAGAGAGGAGAAGGGAGATAGACTGGGCCTGTCAGGAGAGCCAGCTCTAGAGGGACCCCTGGTGGTGAGGCGGTTGCACAGCAGCCATAGCCATAACAGGCAGGAAAATTCAGGCAACAAGATTGTCTTTCCCGACTGCAAACAAATGCGGAATTGGTCATAAAACCTGCAGACAAGGGAGGTGCTGTAGTTATAATGCAAAAGGCAGCATATTTGAAAGAAGTTAACCGTCAACTTTCCAATACAGACTTTTATCACCGTTTAGATAAAGACCCGACGGATGATATTCTCAATGAAATTAAAGAGACTGTGGAAAGAGGATTTGAACTTGGATTTTTGACTAGTTCAGAACAGCGATTTTTGATCAATGAGAATCCTAGAACACCAGTACTGTACTTATTACCTAAAATTCATAAAACACTCTGCGACCCACCAGGACGTCCAATAGTATCGGCGAATGAATCTGTGTTAGAACCGATTTCTATCTTCTTGGACAAAATTCTTCAGCCTTGTGTGTCCAAATCCACGTCATATGTCAAAGACAGTACGAGTATACTACAATTCCTCGACACGGTACAATTATCTGAGGAGTGTTTGTTAGTCACATTTGACATTGAATCGCTTTACACGGTTATCCCTCAGGATCAGGCACTTGTTGCAGTTGCAGAGGCACTAAAGACACATTCACATCTTAAACGTATTCCAATTCCTTATATTATTGAACTACTTGATCTCACACTAAGTAAGAACTATTTCATGTTTGATGGTGATTTTTATTTACAAATTAGTGGAACAGCCATGGGAGCTGCCATGGCTCCAGACGTGGCCAACATTTTTGTGGCCAGATTTGAAGCTTCACACATAGAAAATTGTCGCTGGACACCCCACCTGAAGTGTTGGAAACGTTATATTGACGACGTTTTCATTATATGGGAAGGCTCTTTAGCTTTACTGAAGGAATTTCATCAATGGCTAAATAATCTGGAATCGTGTCTAAAATTCACCATGGAGTTTCATCGGGATCGTATAGCCTACTTAGACATATTGATCCAGCGAAAAGATACCACTTTAGCCACATCTATATATCGGAAACCAAATGATCGCAACAATTTGCTTCGATTTGATAGTTTCCACCCAACCAGCTTCAAAACTAATCTTCCTGTGGGCCAGTTCCTCAGATTAAGGAGACTATGCACGGATCGCGATGATTTTAAGACCCAAGCGAAGGAAATGGCTGATCGTTTTTTACAACGCGGCTATCCAACCCAGTGTGTTAAGAAGGCATAGCGGCGAGCACTCTATTCCAATAGAGATTATTTGTTTTTGCCAAAAAATCCAGAGCCGGGATCGAACCCACAGACTGTGGTTTTAAAGCATACCTTGCTCTCAGCACCTATCAGTAGAGCCATGAGAATGCACTGGAGGATTATTCAGCAAATCCACCCTTTATTTAATCAACCTTTACGAATTGCATATTCTCGAGGCAAAAACATCCGAGATCATGTTGTACGTTCAAACTGCTCAAAACCTGTAATAAACGTTGAACCAACTCAAGCTTGCGCTAAATGCAAACTCTGTCCATTGAAATCATCCCAGACCCACATCACCACAGCATCGGGAAAGACAATCTTGTTGCCTGAATTTTCCTGCCACTCGACTCATGCTGTTTACGCGATCTTCTGCCCATGTCCCTTAATTTATGTGGGCATGACTAAAAGGAAAATCAAGACCCGTCTTACCGAACATAAGTGTTGTATTAATACTAACCGGGTTGAGGAACCTTTGGTTTCTCATTTCAAGGAATGTAAACACGAGTTCGATGATATTAAATGGACAGTGCTTGAAATCATCAATCAACATTGGTGGGGCGGGAATCGTATTCAAACATTAAGACAATGTGAGCAAAAGTGGATTTTTCAATTGAAATCAGTCATCCCTGGTGGCCTGAATAAGGACATTGAGTGGTTCCATTTTTGGTGATTGCCCGCCGAAATCAGGAATCATTTGACTGTCAGGTGGACGCAAAAAACCATTGCATTTAAAAATCAGACCGGCCCGAGCCGCCTCACTGCTGAAATTTCTGAGCAGGGAGAAGGCGTCGGCGTCCGGTGAGTCAGATCAATTTGTTCCTTTTTCCCACTTGCAGAAATACATCGTTAAATGTTGCTTTGCTAAAATTATATACCGCTAAAACTAAAAATTTCTTAACTATAAGCTTTTTTATCTTAGAAAAATTTATGGACCCGCAGCATTTTGTATGAAATAAATGCTGTTTAGATACCCCGTTAAGCGAGGGGAAGTGCTGGATCTGGAGAGCCTGAATCGGATGTCTCTGAAGCAGCTTTGGCGAAACGCGCGCGTCGGACAAGTGCCTCCGACAGCCCCGGGATAAACAACCCCGATAACCAGGAAATAAGGAAAGTTGCCTTTTTTATTATACAGCAAAAAATGAAAAAATCGAACATTGATGTCAGTTGGACCAATTGATTAAACATGACCCTGTGAAAGTGCAGAAAGTGCAAGTATAACTTGTAAGCACTGGGGGTGGTATGATGGTCCTTAAATATACATTGTAAACATTGACAAAAAGATTTATATAGCGTTGTGATTGTTTAAAACTATCAAATACCACGTCTTTCTATACAAAGATTTCAATTACCCCAATATTGACTGGGTAAATGTAACATCAGGACTTGCTAGAGACATAAAGTTCCTGGATGTAATAAATGACTGCTTCATGGAGCAATTGGTTCAGGAACCAACAAGAGAGGGAGCTATTTTAGATTTAATTCTTAGTGGAACGCAGGATTTAGTGAGAAAGGTAACGGTGATGGGGCCACTTGGCAACAGTGATCATAACATGATCAAATTTAAACTAATAACTGGAAGGGGGACAATAAGTAAATCTGCAGCTCTAACACTAAACTTTCAAAAGGGAAACTTTGATAAAATGAGGAAAATAGTTAGAAAAAAACTGAAAGGTGCAGCTGCAAAGGTTAAAAGTGTTCAATAGACATGGACATTGTTTAAAAATACAATCCTAGAGATGCAGTCCATATGAATTCCACACATTAAGAAAGGTGGAAGGAAGGCAAAACAATTACCATCATGGTTAAAAGGTGAGGTGAAAGAGGCTATTTTAGCCAAAAAAACATCCTTCAAAAATTGGAAGAAGGATCCATCTGAAGAAAATAGGATAAAACATAAGCATTGTCAAGTTAAGTGTAAAACATTGATAAGACAGGTGAAGAGAGAATTTGAAATGAAGTTGGCCACAGAGGCATAAACTCATAATAAAAACTTTTTAAAATATATCTGAAGCAAGAAACCTGTGAGGGAGTCTGTTGGACCATTAGATGACCGAGGGGTTAAAGGGGCTCTTAGGGAAGATAAGGCCATTGCAGAAAGACTAAATGAATTCTTTGCTTCCATGTTTACTAATGAGGAAGTTGGGGAGATACCAGTTCCGGAGATGGTTTTCAGGGGTGATGAGTCAGACGAACTGAATGAAATCACTGTGAACCTGGAAGATGTAGTAGGCCAGATTGACAAACTAAAGAGTAGCAAATCACCTGGACCGGATGGTATGCATCCTAGGGTATTGAAGGAAGTAAAAAATGAAATTTCTGATCTATTAGTTAAAATTTGTAACCTATCATTAAAATCATCCATTGTACCTGAAGACTGGAGGGTGGCCAATGTAACCCCAATATTTAAAAAAGGCTCCAGGGGCGATCCGGGTAACTATAGACCAGTGAGCCTAACTTCAGTGCCGGGAAAAATAGTGGAAACTATTCTCAAGATCAAAATCGTAGAGCATATAGAAAGAAATGATTTAATGGAACACAGTCAACACGGATTTACCCAAGGGAAGTCTTGCCTAACAAATCTGCTTCATTTTTTTGAAGGGGTTAATAAACATGGGGATAAAGGTGAACTGGTAGATGTAGTGTATTTAGATTTTCAGAAGGCATTTGACAAAGTCCCTCATGAGAGACTTCTACGAAAACTAAAAAGTCATGGGATAGGATGCGATGTTCTTTCGTGGATTACAAACTGGAACAGAGAGTAGGATTAAATGGTCAATTTTCTCAGTGGAAAAGGGTAAACAGTGGAGTGCCTCAGGGATCTGTACTTGGACCAGTGCTTTTCAATATATATATAAATGATCTGGAAAGGAATACGACGAGTGAGATTATCAAATTTGCGGATGATACCCAAGGGAAGTCTTGCCTAACAAATCTGCTTCATTTTTTTTTGAAGGGGTTAATAAACAAGTGAATAAAGGTGAACCAGTAGATGTAGTGTATTTGGATTTTCAGAAGGCGTTTGACCAAGTCCCTCATGAGAGGCTAAAAAGTCATGGGATAGGAGGCAATGTCCTTTCATGGATTACAAACTGGTTAAAAGACAGGAAACAGAGAGTAGGATTAAATGGTCAATTTTCTCAGTGGAAAAGGGTAAACAGTGGAGTGCCTCAGGGATCTGTACTTGGACCAGTGCTTTTCAATATATTTATAAATGATCTGGAAAGGAATACGAGTGAGATTATCAAATTTGCGGATGATACAAAATTATTCAGAGTAGTTAAATCACAAGCGGATTGTGATACATTTCAGGAGGACCTTGCAAGACTGGAAGATTGGGCATCCAAATGGCAGATAAAATTTAATGTGAACAAGTGCAAGGTGTTGCATATAGGGAAAAATAACCCTTGCTGTAGTTACACGATGTTAGGTTCCATATTAGGAGCTACCACCCAGGAAAAAATCTAGGCATTGTAGTGGATAATACTTTAAAATCTTCGGCTCAGTGTGCTGCAGCAGTCAAAAAAGCAAACAGAATGTTAGGAATTATTAGGAAGGGAATGGTTAATAGAACGGAAAATGTCATAATGCCTCTATATCGCTCACTGGTGAGACCGCACCTTGAATACTGTGTACAATTCTGGTCGCCACATCTCAAAAAAGATATAGTTGTGATGAAGAAGGTACAGAGAAGGGCAACCAATATGATAAAGGGGATGGAACAGCTCCCCTATGAGGAAAGGCTGAAGAGGTTAGGGCTGTTCAGCTTGAAGAAGAGATGGCTGAGGGGGGATATGATAGAGGTCTTTAAGATCATGAGAGGTATTGAACGAGTAGATGTGAATTGGTTATTTACACTTTTGAATAATAGAAGGACTAGGGGGCATTCCATGAAGTTAGCAAGTAGCACATTTAAGTCTAATCGGAGAAAATTCTTTTTCACTCAATGCACAATAAAGCTCTGGAATTTGTTGCCAGAGGATGTGGTTAGTGCAGTTAGTGTAGCTGGGTTCAAAAAAGGTTTGGATAAGTTCTTGGAGGAGAAGTCCATTAACGGCTATTAATCAAGTTTACTTAGGGAATGGCCACTGCTATTAATTGCATCAGTAGCATGGGTTCTTCTTAGTGTTTGGGTAATTGCCAGGTTCTTGTGGCCTGGTTTGGCCTCTGTTGGAAACAGGATGCTGGGTTTGATGGACCCTTGGTCTGACCCAGCATGGTAATTTCTTATGTTCTTATGATGGCCCTGTGATGGGCCTCCTTGGAGCCGGGCAACGCTAATTGGGTGGGCCTGAGCACAAAGTGGGTGAGCCATGGCCCACTCAGGCCCATCTATGGCTACACCACTGTTCTCTACTACAAAACTCCTATGGAAAGCATTGGTTCTTACCGCTTCTTCATAAATTCATCTAAAGTATTCAGAGAAACTCATTACAGCTGTGACAGTTCCAGAGAAGTTGTGTAGTTACTCTTGTCTCCATTTCATTGCAGGTCGTGTTCAGGGCTGGTGGAAGCACTAGGCGGACTAGGCAACTGCCTAGGATGCCACTGGTCAGGGGTGGCATTGGCATGGTCGTTCCTTCTTTCTGCCCACGAGCCTGGAAGAGAAAGTGCCATTGCAAGGTTCCTCATGGGCGGGAAGGAGAGACCATGCCAATGAGAACGTAGGCAGGAAGAAAAACAGCATATCCTCACCGCATGAAGAAGCAGTACTGGCCCTGGCCCTGGCCCGCACTGCAATGAAGAGCAGGAGGAGCAGCAGCAGCCGAGCAGCATGACCCAGCCCACTCAGGAAGCTGCAACATAGGCCCTGGTCCATGCTGAGCTGTAGGAAATTGCTCAGGAGGCAGAGAAACCTCAGGCCCCACAGGCTTGAAGAAATAGGAAGGGCACCTTGGGTGGAAGTACGAGGCTGTTGCTGTTGGCCTTGTGTTACCGAGGCAGGGGTAGTGAGTGAGAGAGCATGTTCATCTGTGTGTGTATGAGAGAGGGCATGTCTATGTGCATGTATGAGAAGCCATGAGTGTGTGTGTGTGCATATATATATGAGAGATCGGGCATGTATGTGTGTGTGTGTGTGCATGCATGTATAAGAGAGTGTGTGTGTGGTATATATGAGAGAGAGGGCGTGTGTGTGTGTGTGTGTGTGTGTGCGCATGTATGAGAGGGCATGTGTGTGTGGTATATATGAGAGAGAGGGCATGTGTGTGTGTGTGCATGTTTGAGAGACAGGGCATGTCTGGTGTGTGCATGTATGAGAGAGAAAGCATATCTGTGTGTGTATGTGTGTATGTATGAGAGACAAGGCATGGGTGTGTCTGTATGAGTGAGCAAGCATGTGTGTACATATGAGAGAGAGTGGATAAAGTTTATGAGCAATAACTCTTCTCTTCTCCCCCTGCTAATCCACAACAATCTTAGGGCACATGGAATTCAAAAGATCCCAAAGATGGACAGCAGGGGATTTTTAAAAATATTTATTAATTTTAATTATTGAGTGCTGTCTGTTGTTTTTAAATAGTTTATTGGTGTTTGGAGAATGTGTATAATGTTTAAATTACTGGATGTTCTATTTGTCAGCTGTTATGAAATACTTTTTGATTAGTATGGTCTTACTCTATTGATAATTTATATTTCTTGATTGTATTGTTTGTTTAATGATTAATGGTAATGTTTCTGTTTTTCCATTGTTGCACTACATAAAGAGTCTGGCTTCTTGTGGTTTCCAGTTCAATTTTTGTCTACATGTTTCTATTTATAGTTTCTGGTGTCTTTATTCTGTATTTGGTGAAAGTGTATTTGAAGCTCCAGAGAGGAGCTTTCTTCACGGAGAGGGTGGTGGATGCCTGGAATGCCCTTCCGGAGAAAGTGGTGAAGACCAGAACTGTGAAGGACTTCAAAGGGGCGTGGGATAAACACTGTGGATCCATAAAGTCTAGAGGACGTGAATAAAGAGTGGGTGGCTCGCAGGAACGGTGGCTACTACCTGGAGATAATACCCTTATTCAATAAACATACACACAGTTAATGCGACTCCAACATTGCTCTAAGCTTCAACGGCAAGAGGAAATATGGAAATAAGGATTTGCATTCACAAAAAAGTGGGGAGTAGCTTGCTTGTTATGGCGGTTACTACCCCAAACCAAATAAGCCTGATACTTCACTTTCAATGCATATCCAGCATAGCTCTCTGCTTCAACGGCAGGGGAGAAAGACTGATACTTCACTTTCAATGCATATCCAGCATAGCTCTCTGCTTCAACGGCAGGGGAGAAAGTCTGATACTTCACTTTCAATGCATATCCAGCATAGCTCTCTGCTTCAACGACAGGGGAGAAAGTCTAATACTTCACTTTCAATGCTTATCCAGCAATAGTCTCTGCTTCAACGGCAGGGGGAATAAAGAAAAGTGGATCTATATACAGACAACAACCAACAAGGACTGAATTAGATAGTCTGGGTAAACAAATAAGCATGGGTGTAGCTTGATTATTGCGGCGGTTACTACCCCTAATTAAGCTAGATATTTTCACTTAGATGCAGTTCCAACACTGCTCTCTACATTAATGGTGGGGGTGGAAGGGAAATAGAACCAAAAGGTTACTAAGGGCCAAGAGTAACAGACAAGTATGAGAAAAAAAAAGTGCGAAAGCTTGCTGGGCAGACTGGATGGGCCGTTTGGTCTTCTTCTGCCGTCATTTCTATGTTTCTATGTCTATCTATATTCTGCATGTATGACTGAAGTGAGGTATTCTTCAAGCTTGTAGTTTCTGTGTAGGTATCTGTAGAAACCTGGATTGTTCTATTTTCCTAATAGGAAGCATATTATTGATTTAGGGCCTGGTGTAATATTTGCAGTGTTGCTTTTTCATAGGTAGAGGTTTTACTGTTTGAGTGCTGGTAATTAGTGCTGTTTTGGTATCAGAGGTTTACAATAATCGTAATACAGTTTATTCATTACTTTCAGAGGACAAAGCCCATACATAGTAAATATATTACAATAGGCCTAATACCAATTCCAAGTGTCCTTTTTACTTTTTTCTGTAGGTTTTTCTGGTTGGCACCCCAGCAGTGCTTATAAATATATAATATATAATATACTTCCGAAGACTGTACTTTGAATGCCCTTTTTCATATAAAATTATTATAAATGCATGATTTTATTTGTGTGTAGGTAGGGTGTGCCAGGGGGGTTGGCAGGGACGGCAGACTGTAAATTTCGCCTAGGGCGCCTAATAACCTTGCACTGGCCCTGGTCGTATTATGTTATTCTTTGTTCTAAAATCTGTTTTCCGGGAAGTTTAAAACTGAATATGAGTATCTGAAGATAGATCAAAGGTTGTCTGGCAGCACAAAGAAGAAAGCACATCTTTGGGAGGCCGGCACACATGCATAGCAGCGATTTTGCATGCAAGGCCATTTTGGTGGCATTCCTTCCAACTTCTGCCACTTACCCACCTACTCCTATTTTGAAAGCACTTTTCTGCACTAGTACAGATTTTCCGGTTAGCTCACATTTTTAGTGTGATTTTTTTTTTATTCCGGCTCCACTGGCATGTCATTAGTTTACTGCATCCCCTGGTGCTGTGGATTTCTAGTGCGCACGCTACGCAAAAACCCCTGCTAAAAATTAGTTTAAGCTTTATCACATTGGCTCCTTTGTTTTATAATAACTGAAATAGTATGGCTTCTGTTATGATCCCCATCTCCCACCTGCTGGAGAGATGGTTGTCTGGAGAGGAAATGGACAATCAAAGATGCATTTGTCTGTATGTTCAAAAATATATTTTACAAATTTTCCTAGTGAACAAAAATAACTGCACCTGGTTGGTTCACACATCTGAGAATTCGCTAATTAATCATATGACTGGTGCAAGTTACAGGTGTTTGTACAAAAAAACTATTCAAGGACGGGTGCAATAGTGTCAACATTTGCTTTAAACACTGTTCTTTGAACTTTAGTACAGCAAACATCTGCCTTTCACATCTGCAATTAGCATTCAAGGTCAGCTCTGGAATTATATGACTGTGCTACAGGACTAAATGAAATTCCTCTGAGTGTAACACAAGGAAGTGCTTTTGCTTGGTACTTTCTATCACAGCCCTCTTGATGTCCTGAACATCTTTTGTAACACACAGTCAGGCGGGAATAGGTAAAAAAAAATAACACCTTCTTTCACTTCCATGCCAGTTCTGGATATTCCACCTGCCCATGCTAAAGGCTTGTGCTCAGGGTTTTTATAAAAAAGAGCTTCTGTAAATTAAATCCTTTTTGGGAAGGTGGCAGCCCCCCTCTCTCGTTCGGAAAAGGAGTGGCTGGATAAAGTAGACTAATCCATACATCTACATATAACAGCAGGGACGGCCTTTGGGTGGGATGAGCTGGACAGTCACTTGGGATGCCATGAGGTGGCAACAAAACCCAATAGGCTGGTGAGCCAGTGGGCCAGGAAGCACAGGAGCCCATTATATGACGAGACTTGAGTAGGCTAAACTTCCCCAAAGCTTGATAGGACAGGTCTGCCCCCATGCCCACCCTACCATATGCATGGCTAGCATGAGGAGTGGTGCATAATAAGTGGGCCAAAATCTAAATGAATTCTTTGCTTTGTCTTTGCCAATGAGGTTAGCCAGGAGATATCTATATTGGACACATTCTTTGAGGATGATGATTTAGAGGAGCTGAAGTAAATCATGGTGAACTGGGAAGATGTAATAAAACAACTTGACAAACTAAAGAGTAACAAACCACCGGGTCTGGATGGTCTATACCCCAGGGGGGCAGATTTTCAAAGGGTTACGCGTGTAAGATACGCTTGCAAAAAGGGGCGGGCGTGAGCAGTCCGGGGCGCGGTGTGGCCTGAGCCTCCAGGCACAGTGGTCATTTGCCGTTGTGCCCGGGATTGCGGGCCGGCCGTTGGCCGGTGAGTGTAAGTTACGCCTGCCAGGAGGCAGGCGTAACTTCTTCAACAAAGGTAAGGGGGGGTTCTAGGTAGGGCTGGGGGGTGGGTTAGGTAGGGGAAGGTGGGGGGGGGGGTGGAAGGAACGGAGGCAGGCTGCGCAGCTTGGCGTGCGCAAGTTGCACAATTGTGCACCCCCTTGCGCGCGCTGACCCTGGATTTTATATAATGCATGCAGCTGCGCATGCATGTTATAAAATCAGGTGTAGATTTGTTCGCGCCAGGTTGCGCGATCAAATCTGCGCCCGCACGCATGTTTTAAAATCTGCCCCCAGGGTTCTGAAAGAACTAAAAATTGAAATTGAAGACTTATTACTAGTAATCATTATCTTCTCATTTAAATTGACTGTAATGTTTGGCTAGCTGTAGGTTGGACCTGCAACCAGCCTCATTCACCCTGACACCACAGACACCAACATCAGACCCACAAGACACCGTCTGTGCAGGCATGCTCGTGTGCCTCTGCTCCATTAATGAAGATCCTGTGGCAGGAACTCCAGCATGGCACCTTCTGATGACATCAGCCCTGCCGGGCTATTTAAATGGGACCATAGCATCAAGTCCTCTCCTCAGCAACAGGTCCTCCTGCTCTTGCAATGCGTGTTGCTTCATTGTTTCTTTACCTTGCCTTGCCCTGCTTGTGTCTTGGTCCCCAGTGCCTTGTCTTATCTTGTCTGTCCATCTCTGCCTGACTTCTGGTTCTGACCCTGGCTATGGATTCTGACTACTTTACTGGACTGCCGCCTGCCCTAACCCCTACTTGGACCTCAATACCGCTTACTTGCTGCCTGCCCTGACCTTGGCCTGGACCTCGACACATCTTGCTCACTGCCTGCCCCGACCTTGGCCTAGACCTCAACACCGTTTGCCTGCCCTGATCTCTGCCCCCGTTACTTGACTTCTTCTGACTGCTCCATACAGGACTCTTGCCTAAGCCCTGCTGGCCCCTGGAACCCAAGTACTCAACCTGTAGGGAAGGGGGCGGGTATAGGTGAAGCCCTAGAACCAGTCCTAGTAAGAGCGAGGCCACCTGCTGTTGGCGTGGGCCTAGTAGGTCTGCCTGCTAGATTGCGTCAATCATGCCACAGCCCAAGGGCTCACATCCATGACATTGGCTATGTTACCTGAGGGAATGAGTCCAATATAAAGCCCATTTTTTAAAAGGGTTCCAGGGGTGATCCAAGAAGATACAAAGTGGTGCACGTGACGTCAGAAAAAATGTTAGAAGCTATTCTGAAGAACAAAATTACTGGTCTTCTGGACAGACACAGATTAATGGGGCAGAACCAACATGGACCTAGCAAAGAAAAGTCTTGTCTTATAAATCTGTTAGATTTTTTTTGAAGGGGTTTAATAAACATATGGAGAAGAGTGAGTTGGTTGTTATAGTGTATCCAGATTTTCGAAAGGCATTTGACAAAGTCTGTCATGAGGGGATCATCAGGAAATTAAAGAGTCACGGGATAGAAGACATTTTCCTCTTGTGGATTGATAACTGGCTAAAAGGGAACAGAGATTAGGGCTGAATGGTCAGTTCTCTCAGTGGAGAGAGGGAAATGATGGCGTGTCCCTGGGATTTGTATGGGGACCGGTGCTTTTCAATATTTTTATAAATGATCTGGAAAAGGGCACGTTACACTCTTCAAATTTGCAGATGACACAAAATGATTCAAAGTAGCTAAATCACCAGCTGATTGTGAGAAATTGCTAGATGACCTTGCAAGACTGGGCATCTAAATGGCAGATTAAATTGAATGTAGACAAATGCAAAGTGATGCACATAGGGAAGCATAATCCAAACTATAGGTGTTTCTACTCAGGTAAAGGATCTGAAATTTCTGAACTATTAGTACAAATTTGTAACCTATCATTAAAATCATCCGATGTACTTGAAGATTGGAAGATGGCTAATGTAACCCCAATATTTAAAAAGGGATCCAGGGGTGATGCGGGAAACTATAGACCAGAGAGCCTGACTTCAGTGCCGGGAAAAATCGTGGAAACTGCTATGAAGAATAAAATCACAGAACATTTAGATAGACATGGTCTGATGGGACAAAGCCAACCTGGTTTTAACCAAGGGAAGTCTTGCCTCACAAATCTCCTACATTTTTTTGAAGGGATGAATAAATATGTGGACAAAAGTGAACCAGCAGATGTGGTATATTTGGATTTCCAGAAGGCATTTGATAAAGTCCCACATGAGAGGCTTCTAAGAAAACTAAAAAGTCATGGATAGGAGGCAATGTCCTTATGTAGATTGCAAGTTGGTTAAAACACAGGAAACAGAGAGTATGATTAAATGATCAGTTTTCTCAATGGAAAAAGGTAAACAGTGGAGTGCCTCAGGGATCTGTACTTGGACCAGTGCTTTTTAATATATTTATAAATGATCTGGAAAGAGGTATGACAAGTGAGGTGATCATATTTGCGAATGAGGCAAAATTATGCAGAGTAGTTAAATCTCAAGCGGATTGTGATGAATTGCAGGAGGACCTTGTGAGACTGAAAGATTGGGCTTCCAAATGGCAGATGAAATTTAATATGGACAAGTGCAAAGTGATGCATATAGGGAAAAATAACCCTTGCTGTAGTTACACGATGTTAGGTTCTATCTTAGGAGTTACCAACCAGGAAAGAAATGTAAGCGTCATAGTGGATAATACATTGAAATTATCGGCCCAGTGTGCTGTGGCGATCAAAAAAGCAAATAGAATGTTAGGAATTATTAGGAAGGGAATGGAAAATAAAACTGAGATTTCATAATGACTCTGTATTGCTCCATGGTGAGACTGCACCTTGAATACTGTGTGCAATTCGGGTCACCGCATCTCAAAAAGGATATAGCTGCACTGGAGAGAGTGCAGAGAAGGGCAACCAAAATGATATGGGGTATGGAACAGCTACCCTATGAGGAAAGGCTAAAGAAGTCAGGGCTGTTCAGTCTGGAGAAGAGACGACTGAGGGGGGATAGAAATCTACAAAATCATGAAAGGACTTGAACAAGTTAAAGTAATTCGGTTATTTACTCTCTCAGATAATAGTTAAAACTCTGGCATTCATTGCCAGGGGGTGTGATTTCAGCAGTTAGTGTAACTGGGTTTAAAAAAGATTTGGATAAGTTCCTAGAGGAGAAATCCACAAATTGCTATTAATTTTGCCCTGTTTTCCCCATCCCCTGTTCATTGTAACTTCCATTTCCATTACTTTTTGTTTTAATGTAAACCGATATGATGTGTATTTTAATGTCGGTATAGAAAAACTGTTAAATAAATAAATAAATAATAAGCAATAGTAGCTTGAGATTTATTTAATGTTTGGGTACTTGTGACTTGGACTGGCCACTTTTGGAACAGGATCCTGGGCTTGATGGACCCTTGATCTGATCCAGTTTGGCATTTCGTATGTTCTTTTGAGTCACTGTGGACAATATGTAGAAATCCTCAGCTCAGGGCACAGCGGTAGTCAAAAAATCAAATAAAATGTTATGTATTAAAAGGAAAGGAATAGAAAATATCATAATGCCTTTGTACTGATCCAATTCCAGTTCAAGGGCTTTATAGATATGGCAAAATGGCTGACTTTAAGGTTAATATGGGAAAGTCTGAGGTGCTGAACAATATCACAAAGACGGAATTAACAGCAATTAATTTGAAAGCAAGTTTTCCATTTAAATGGGCTACAGAAGGCCTACAGAAGAAATCTTCGATATGACACCTCTTATTTTGTCAGAGTGTTCACACTATGTTTCAAACAAAGATTTAGATAAACGCATCATCTCAGTGTCCATCAGCGCTTTTAGGAAGTGGTGGACTTGTGCGAAGCTTAGAAAATTCCTCGCATGGTCCTCCTCATATTTTCCCTTAAAATCGGCTGGGGTCATCATTGCACCCTCCTTCCAAAGGTGTCCTATGCAAGCAAATACCATGGCCAGCCCACGTGGAGAAGACTTGTGATTCTGTTCCCACCGAGAAAAAGGGTAATTTTGGAACAGGCAGGAGAGAAGAAAATATTTATAGCCTTCCATTGATTCCAGGCTTCAAGCGTATTCTCTAATGCTAACGGCACAAAGTTCACTGGTCTCCAGGTCTGTTTGGGTAGCCACGGAAGTGCCCGCAGCGTCATTACACCCACCATCGCTTGTTCCAGATAAACCTATGTGAACCATTTTATGCAGCCAATCCAAGATGCAACAGGTAAAGCCGGGAAGGGAAAAACTGCTCAGGCAGCCTTGGACAATCGCTGAAAGCAAAAGAAAACAGCTGCAAGAACTGGCACAGTATCTCCATGAGAACCCGACAGGGTTTTTTTTTTTCCCAATATGTGCTGTACACTGTTTGTTTGTTTATTTAAAGACCTCGTGGTAGAAGTCGTCAGTCAAGATAAGTGAGGCTAGCTAATAATCTGTTTCACAACACCACAAAGCCATTCCAGAGTCCAGCAGGTAGGCCACAGGTAAATGTAACTCTAGCAGCCGCAACAATGTCGCCGCCCCCACCGCGCTCCACCCTCCCCCCCCCCCCAATACATATACAGTAGCACAAACATTAACGAGCATAAATACCTGCAAACTACATATTAAGACATGGGTGAGAAGGCTGCAGCTTTATTGAACAGCAGATACCAACTTTAGAACAACCCGTATCCGAGCTGACCCACAAATAGCCAACTGGGCCACTGCCTACCGCCCGCTGTGTACCGAGCAAGGCAGCAATCTCTCAGGTCCCCCGCCTCAGCACCAAGCAAGGGGGCCACACTCCCAAAGCATACCGACACCTCGCCATTAGCTGTAAGATGCCAGCCTGGTGCTGTCCTTACCGTGATGCACCCCTGCACCACGTCCGGAACTCCCCAAAAGCAGCTCGCGTACCCGCCCCCTCCCCCAGAGTTTGTGCATACATATATATGTTCACTAACCGCATAACATTTGCTGCTGTTTGCACTATTTCCATCTGACAAGGAGAGTATCACATATACAATATATATACTAGCGATGATTAGCTGACTTTCTGAACTATCTAGCACTAGATGACAAGCAACACTCGTAATGCCACCGAGATGCCATCCTGATCTCATGAAATGCTTGCTGGGGACGGAGGGTGGGCAAGCACCGGCTCAATCAAAAAGGGCAGCCAGAGGCAAGGATCTGCTACCTAGAACACTTGACGGTCCTTAAGCATAAACGAATAGATAGATTTCAGAAGTGGTGGCAACTTTATACATCATGGTTAGACAGGTACCAGCTCAATGACCACCCCCACTATTAGACAGCAGACCATTACACCATGATCATGTTGTTGTTTAAGCAATGGTAGTGAAGTGAGTATTATTTCTTGATGCCTATGTAGGATGGGGAGGGAGGGTGGTGGGAGGGGTGGGGGTTGGGAGGGTTTTGTGCTATTCAAAATGCTGGGATAACAATGTAAGTTTCGTGGAAGTTGGTGCCTGCGATGTTGGGACATATGTTTGCATAATTTGTCTTTGGTTTTTCTACTTGCTACTGTTTTGTACTAGAGGCAGAGGCCTTATGTTGTACATGGTTATCTCTGAAAAATATAAATTAAAAAAAGAAAAAGGGTAGCCAGTCATCAGCTCAGCCCTTTTAAATGTCGCCCTGACATCATCACCCCGCATCCACTCCCCTCCCCCCTCGTCCCGTCATCACTGTGCCACCCAGCTGAGATGTACCATGGGTAGCATGACCAAGGGAAGGAGGTGGAAGGAAGGCAGTGACGTCAACTCCCTTCCCTGCAGCTCAGGCCCACCTATCTTCACAGTTTGATTTAATGACTGGAAAAGGAACAGTGTGCAAATCCAAGGCTCTCGTGCTAAACTTTCAAAAGGGAAACTTTGATAAAATGAGAAAAATTGTTAGAAAAAAACTGAAAGGAGCAGCTACAAAAGTAAAAAAATGTCCAAGAGGCGTGGTCATTGTTAAAAAATACCATTCTAGAAGCACAGTCCAGATGTAGTCCACATACTTGGATTTTCAGAAGGCGTTTGATAAAGTTCCTCATGAGAGGCTTCTAGGAAAAGTAAAAAGTCATGGAATAGGTGGCGATGTCCTTTCGTGGATTGCAAACTGACTAAAAGACAGGAAACAGAGAATAGGATTAAATGGGCAATTTTCTCAGTGGAAGGGAGTGGACAGTGGAGTGCCTCAGGGATCTGTATTGGGACCCTTACTGTTCAATATATTTATAAATGATCTGGAAAGAAATACGACGAGTGAGATAATCAAATTTGCAGATGACACAAAATTGTTCAGAGTAGTTAAATCACAAGCAGATTGTGATAAATTGCAGGAAGACCTTGTGAGACTGGAAAATTGGGCATCCAAATGGCAGATGAAATTTAATGTGGATAAGTGCAAGGTGATGCATATAGGGAAAAATAACCCATGCTATAATTACCCAATGTTGGGTTCCATATTAGGTGCTACAACCCAAGAAAGAGATCTAGGTGTCATAGTGGATAACACATTGAAATCGTCGGTGCAGTGTGCTGCGGCAGTCAAAAAAGCAAACAGAATGTTGGGAATTATTAGAAAAGGAATGATGAATAAAACGGAAAATGTCATAATGCCTCTGTATCGCTCCATGGTGAGACCGCACCTTGAATACTGTGTACAATTCTGGTCGCCGCATCTCGAAAAAGATATAATTGCGATGGAGAAGGTACAGAGAAGGGCTACCAAAATGATAAAGGGAATGGAACAAC
>NW_021820598.1:0-37500 GCF_901001135.1 Rhinatrema bivittatum | reverse complement strand
AGTTTCCCTTAGCACATCTTTTTTAACGTGGCTGTTCATTTGCATATTGTATCGTGTGCCCAGGAGAGGTGGATGGGTGCGTGTTAGGAAAACGGGACCACCCAGTTTGGATGCCCGTTTTTAGTGCGTCCATATTGCATCTGCCTGCTAGTATGTGTGCTGCTAGCGGCTCTAAGCTCGAAAGGTGGTGACAGCAGTCTTAAAAACGGTAAGGAGGGAACCGGATAGGAACCATCCTAAGGCCCTCTTCAAGGGGGTAGATTTTTGGACAGGCCTAGTGTCTGAACTTACATCCCAATGCATTGTGGTATTCTGCCACATGAAACCAGCCCTGCGGGAACCCGAGTGCATCAGGATGAGGGGCTGCCAGAAATCCAGATGTGGCCTAAAACCTCCCTCCTTGATTTGGGTCTGCTAAGCGGACTTTGTCAACAGGGATTTCTCTCCTTCCTGCCAATGCTGTATGCCTGCCGCAACAACCTGCCCTGTCCAAGCCACAAAGGGCCCGGATGGGACCAGGTAATGTGCCTGCAGCGTAAGAGAAAGTATGCTGGTAACAGATCGAGCGCGGCCCTCCCTCGCTGATCCTGCCCAGCCTTCTCTTAGGTATGATGTCCTCACTTGGGGGCTTTTCCTCATTTTTAAATCCGCATGCAGCGCAATGCCTCTTCGAGGTGACGCACGCAGTGCCCGATTCTGACATGGATGCTGGATAACAGTGCACCTAAAGAATCTTTCTTAACCCGGCCCTTGACAGTTAGATGGAGCCCTTCACAAAAGGCACTGGAGGGTCCACGGGATGTCAAACCAGCGTGGAACGGCCAAAGGGAGCAGCTGGGTGCACGTCCGATTTTCATATCATTTGCAGCCTGGGAACTTCCTTTAATCAAGTCGCTGCATAAAATGAAGGATTAATTCTACAGCTGCTGGTACCAAATTATCTCAAAACCCACAACATAAACCATAAGGAATTACGATGTCTCCAAAACAGAACATGCTTTAAGAAAGCCCTTAAAACGTTCCTCTTCAAAAAAAAAAGCATTCCCAAGCTTAAATGACAATGGACATACTCCACACTATGAAACCCCAAAGGGTAAGAATAACACAAACAAACACCAATAATGATCTCCCTTTGAAAATATAGATGTGTGAGACCAAAGACTCATTATATATCAAAGAATATGAATGACCATCATAAAGCACAGGTATAAGCACACTAACGGGTGCTTTATAACCTCAACTTTGTGCTGGAAGCTTTAATCAGAGGTCATTCAGGATTTGGACGTACTCCAACACATCCACCCTCACAGGGTACCTCTTAGGGGCCAGAAATGAGGGCAGAACTCAACTATCTTGATAGAACAAACTCTCCTTTCTGTGTTTTTTACTCTCCCCCCCCCCCATCTCAGATGATCATAGTATGTTTACTCCCCTCTCTCTTGTGTGATCTGGGTATTGCCATGTTTCTCCTGTTCTTTGATTATGTGTGTGCACACTGTCCCCTGCTCTGAACGTAGGAAGGGCAGGCGATAAATAAACAAATAAACAAACCTCTTTCAGAAACGCTGCGGCAGAAGGTGCACGTGAGCTTACCCTGAAATGTTCTCAATAGGCCACGTATTGACGTGAGAGGTGAGGAACCAGGCCTGGCTCTCTTGGTCCTTGTGAACTGGGGCCAGGTAGTCCCGCCATACACCATTCACAGGTGGGATGTCCCCAGGGTGCACTGCAGTGCAGACTTACCACAGTTGGCTGAAATGATGAATAGAGAGGGTCCCGATGCTCTTGCTCCTCGCTCGGACTGTGCGCTGCTGAAGCCGTATCCGCCGACTCCTCTTGGTCCTCCTCCTCCTCCGTAACTGCATCAAGGCTTCCGCTAGGCGTCTGTCCCCAGCACAGTCCCAGACAATCTGCGCTCGCTCCTGGGCCCTCTTGTCCCCGCTGTTCTGGAAAAGGCCCTGAATCTGGAGAAGGTCAATATCCTGAAATATGTTGGCCGAAGCCTTTTTTCTTGCTCGTGGCTCTGATGCCTGCCATGGAAGGGGAGGTTCACAAGCCACGGATGCCGGAGTTCCCATGGACTTTAAGGAAGAAAACTCCTGCAGAAGTAGAACACAAAAAGGGATGAGTACCCCAGGGTATGCGGCAAAACTAACATCGGTCATCAGAACCAAAGCAATCATGACCCGGGCGCTACCGTTTATCTTATCAGTCAAACAAAGCTTGCTAGGGGGCGTCAATAAACCCTTGCAGGTCTACTAGGGAGATAAGAATTCCCTACTAGACATGCAAGTGCTCGCTTCAAAGTTCTGCAGTCTCCCTGCCAGTACCACACTGGGCCTTTAATACTTATTACACTGGATCTGATCTGCTCATTTCTCTGCACTTGTGTATGGAAATGATGACGTGTCTAGCATCTGGGCTAGACAGTTTCTAATCAGTCCAGCGGCAGCCATTGACCTGTTCTTTGTATCAGTGGTCAGTGCTGGTGGGGGGAGGGACAAAGGTCATAAACCTCAGATGTCATGCTTTCTCGTAAACGTGTTTAATATAACACTTTATCAAAATACAGTTCTAACTAAGTCCAACCTGCTGGAATTCTCCTTCTGCCTCCAGGTTCCCCTGCCTATTGATGACTGCATTCCCATGCTTTCCCCAGGACTGTGCTTTAGGACGGGCCTTGCACACAGCTGACGGGTACCTCCCCTGTGACCAAACACACCTCTGAGGGTTATTAGAGCACATTACCCGAACGAAATCCGCTATGAAGGGCCAAAAAGCGGAATATAAAAATCCGATAATAATAATAATAGAGCTCTCCTTCCTCTGAGTGCATAAAATCTCCAGGAAAACAAAATCACCCTCTCAGCTTGCAGTCTCTACGGGCACGGCTGTGGAAAAATTCAGTGAGTAAAATCCCCTTTAAACAGAGCAGCGGATCGCAGCCAAACCAGCTCCAGAAAGGCGTGAACTTTACCTCGCTGGTCTCTGCCCACGCTGGGTAATCTGACGGTACTAAGACCAAGCACTCTCAGCCACGAAGATAACCGAAGGGAAGTCCTCTGAAACCCAACCCGGCAGATTCACGTTCCGCCATCCCCCACCAAACTGAAAGCCTGAGGCACTCAGAACCGGAGACCTAGAAAACTTTGCACCCGAAGGTCACTTCCTAACTGACCTTTGCGCCTCCCCCTACCAAGACTGGCCACTGGGGGAATGGGGCGTTGAGGGCCTTTCCTCTCCAAGGCCCACGCTATGGGTTGTGGTGTGCCTGCTTCTGAGGGTAAGGGTGTGCAGCCTGCCCACAACAGTCGACACACTGCCAGTCCTCCCGCAGGGGAGGGGGCAAACAGAAGAACGTGAAGTCTCTCATTTCTGGTGTACGTAGGTCATCGACTAAGTTGCAGGCCATGGACTCATTTAATACATCTTTGACAGGCTTTCCGGAGTTATCCTCCCTTCATCAGATCTGAGAGGAAGCAGCACGGTTACACTGGGCTTAAATAACAGAGAATCAGCTGTGTCTTAGGCTGCCTGCACAGGGCATTACAGCTCAGCAAAGGGAAGGCAGATGAGGGCGGGCAGAGGCTGACATCGGTGATGGAGACAATAAATCGTTTGCAGTCTGATAATGGAGGAGAAAGCCACTGACTTTATTAAGTCCCTTTGTGTTGGTTCCGGAGTATCTGGTCATCTTAATTTCCAATGTTTTGTGTTCTTCTGCAGTTCTGAAACCCCCTCTCAAGATTACAGCTCAGTAAAAGAATGGGGTGGGATGGGAGGAGGGGATGGGAGGGGAAGCTTGACACCCTCATTTCTACATATTCAAGGGGACTAACTGTATTTAGAAGAAGTAGCCAAGATTATTCTACAGGGGTTAAGGAAGTGCGCCACGGACAGTGCAACTCTGAAAAAGAAATCAGAAGGGTCTCCTGCACCCTGCACAGGCCGCCCTGCCCTGTATCTCGAGGACGAGAGGGTCCTTTCCAAACACACAATGCAGCTTTGCAGGACTCTGAGCTTCCATTCCACACTGCACCCCTCCAAGGGTGCCAGGTGCTCACATCTGTACGCTTTGCAATACAGAGGGGCTGATGTAATATCATGTGCATTAAAAGCCCGTCCAAACGTTCAACACGTGCACATCCAGTGCAGTAAAATTAGTGGCCGCATTAACAGAGAAGCACTAGGGAACAACTGTGCATCCCTAGCGCTCAATGTATCAGGCACGCGCCTGTCCAGGCCTCTGTGGAGGGTCTGGAGCCCTGATCATTATCCAGCTTTATTTTAAAATGCTCCACATTTATTCTCTGAAGAACCCCTTACATGACTGATTTTGTTCTCCCCTCTGGTTCAGAAAACTCTAAACTTTTAACATTGAAGCTCAGCAAACGTGCATCTCAATGGTGCTCTCTACCCAGCTTTATTCCTTCCCTGCAAGCAGTAGAATTGAGTATAGCAACCATGTCAAGTAGGAGGAATCACATAGGACAGTATTTTTTCAATTTCTCCGGAGCAATTGACTTGCGGCTTGACTTAATGCCAGCTCCGGGGCTGGCATTAAGTTTGCCTTGTTAACGAGTATGCGTTGGGCGTCGGGAGGTTTTCTGCATTGGGGGGGGGGGGGGTGGTGGTAATAGCCAATAGCTTCATCTACATGGCATTTACATGTGATGAGCGCTATTAGCTACGCGAGAGTTTGGACACTCGTTTTGGATGCGCTAATCCCCTTATTGCATTGAGTGTTAGCCTAGCGCATCCAAAACGTGCATCCAACCGTGCGTTGTCCTGTGCGCTAGGCACTTTACTGCATCAGCTCCTGAGTGGGGAGGAAGTGTAAACTGTGGCCATCCTGAGGCTCCCATCTCATTGGGGAATAGTCCTGTGTTGCAAAGCCCATGGGCAGGTCTTCCTCCTCATGTACATCCGCACGTCATACTGGGGGATCACAGACAACCATTGTGTCCAGAGAAGAATGTACACAGAGGACAGAATACTGCTACTTCACTCTGGGAAGAGGCCATCAGGAAGGCATTATTTCAAACTCATCTTTTGCAGAGAGGATATAGAACCAAAATGATCTCCTGTCTTAAGAATTTGGCAAACTGATCAGAAACAGGTGAGTCACCCAGAAAGTACCACACATGCACTTTTATTCATTGGTAAAGATCCAATGGGCAGGACATCAGACCACACAGCCCACTGCTCTTCTACTGGCAGCCCTTTACCAAGCTTCTTTGTTGCATGCAATTGGCTGGAGCTTTTTTCTTGAATTGTTTAATGTATGTTTTATGCTTATGATATTTTATATATGTTAATTCATGCATGCATGTTTCTGTTTGTTTAATGCATGTTTTAATGATTTCGATATTATTCATGAAGCCTGTTGATTGAGGCTTTTAGGTTATGTAGTTGGCCTGGGGCAGTTTACTAGAGATCCAGTGTACAAATCGCTAAATTGACTGCTTTACTTTTCAAAACTGCATAGCATAAAGGTGGATGATTGGAAGGCCTCCCGCCGCATCACCTCTGTTTACAACTCTGTACAGCTTGGAAAACAAACACGGGATGATGTCATTTACATAGTCCGACGCCATCATCCTCCGCCCATTTCACACTGACCTGACGAAGGGAGCGTAAAGCTCAACAGCAAGTCACAAGTGCATCACGCTGACCCCAATAAAAACGACATCGCCGGCCACCGGTTTGCTGACCCTCATTTTCTCAGGCATTCATTCAGTTGGCTAAAGAGCTCGGCTAGCAAAGGGTGCCCCCTTCTCTGTCTCCCAAACTCTAAGCCCCACACCAGTTGTCACTGCAAGCAGAGGAGTGGAAGCTGAGCATTCCACTACAGACAAAGCAGGAGGCTTTTCCTGTACGTGTTATGTTTCTGTTATTTCAAGATTATTTTGTAAAGCTCATCTACAGATGCTTTATAAGCCATAATGCCTTGCGGTACACAACTCTTAGGGTATGAAAGTGTTATTTCTTGCAAGTCTGAGCTGGCAGGACGGTTAGCCTCACTACTCTTTTCATGATACTCCTGTCAAAATTTGCACAATGCAGCACTCATATAATAAGAAACAATGACTACAAAGCAGATTGTTTAATATAATGATCAGGACTACTAAAGAAATATTTCATTTATAAATGCATCCGCGCAATGAAGAAAATAACTTATTTGCAAGTCAGTTGTCTGCACAATTTTGGAATCACTTCTACTACTACTCCTTGTTGCCCTCTCATTCCTGTTGGGTCCCACTCTGAAGATCTAGGAGCTTTCATCTGCTTGCACAATTCGGCTCAGTTTTTGGTCCTGCCAATGTTTGAACATCCGAGACAGGTCGAAACCTTTCTAAAGGGAGTTTAATTGATTCTTTGCAACCCAAATTCTAGATCTGTTCTTCAGGCTTCAGGTCTCCTAACATTCCTTCATGTGAAAATCCTAGAGGAGTCCAGATATTGAAAAGGACAAGCTTACAAACTCCCTAAAATGTTACCCTTCCTTATCTACAACAGAGGAGAGAATGGCACCTGCTCTTGGCTACATCACATATTCAAACCTCAGCAGATGCACACACTTAAGGCATAAAAAACCTTTATGATGTCTTGTAAATCCCTAGACTTCCCTCTCATATACTACCCAACACTGTACAACAATAAATCACCATACCCACAAAATTAACACAATTAGTTGTGCATCATCAAGCCAGACCTGCGTGTAGATTCTTATTGAACAAGGCAGCAAGAAGAAAGTACATAATAATAACAGTATGCAAATAGAACGGGCCAGAATAGTACCACAAGACAAAAGCAGGGCTTTGAGAACACAGACCCCAAATGAAGCATTACCACTGTTATCAGTGCTAACTGAAAGAAACTACTAAATAATTTCTTGCCTTGCAGCACTGAAGCTTCCAGGTATTCACCAAAAGCTATTACATCTGTCTCTATCCATTCCACTACTTTCCCCTTAGCTAAACGAAGGAAACACAAAATGGTTCAGATTAAAAGGAAATAATTACTCTTCTTGAGAAAAACCAAGCAGTATTGCAGGAGATCTCACAGAAATGCCCTCACTATTTAATGATAACCAAAGACATCACCAGTCAACAAAGTCACGACGAATAAAAAATGACCGACGAACCATGCAAATGCAAAATGCCCAAATTTTGCAGAGAAATAAACGTGGGATGGGAAGCAACCACTGTGGGGAAAAATCAAAGACCTCCACCCCACATCTCCCAGTGTTCGG
Source organism: Rhinatrema bivittatum (assembly GCF_901001135.1). NCBI lineage: Eukaryota > Metazoa > Chordata > Amphibia > Gymnophiona > Rhinatrematidae > Rhinatrema > Rhinatrema bivittatum. The sequence continues at coordinate 30,245 of NW_021820598.1, read as the reverse complement.
CAAGCTATGGAAACTGTAAGGTGGATGTAGAATCACGAATCCGGGGGGGGGGGGGGCAATGTTACAGATCTCCAATGGGGCGACATTAAGAGCCGCTGAATCTAGACGTAACCAACCGAGTGCAAGCGAATGACCTCCAAACCTGATTCTGCAGAGAGGTTCGCCGCGGCTGCTCTCCCATCTGGACGGCCAGGCTCTAACCCACTTCGCAGGCACGGCCGCCGGGATGAGCCTGCACTTCATTGACAAAACTTACCCCTAGGCAGAAGCCACCAATCCCCGGCCCGGCCGCGGGGCCCGCCCACAATCCGAAATAGAAGGCTCTGAGGCCGGCGGACCAATCAGCGGGCGTCGGGGCGGGGCGACGGGAGGCAGTGGGGCTGCGGTCCACGTGGCACTTTGCGGCTCAGACTCATTGACGTCAATGGCCTGAGCTGAGAGCCGCGTCGCTGGCACTGAGGTGCTTGTCGGAGCGGCTTTCAGCGCTGGGGGTTGGGCCGCATTCCTGCCCGTGGGGAATGGCTCTTGCGTAGGTTGTACATCAAAGGATGTCTGGTTTGGTTTTGTCCCCACCCGTCCTCGGCGCTGAAAAACGAAATGAATAGGGAAGTACAGAGAGGACTTTGGCCATAGCAGCTGAGAATCAGGAGGTGCTTGTTTATGCTTAGCTGCCTTCCTGTTATGCGTAATGGTGACGTTTGCAGTTTCAATGGCTGGCTGAGTTTCAGTGCTCAAATTGTAAGGGAAATGATGGTGATAGGTCACAAGTGCCACCAGTTTTTAACTTCAGGCCCACCACCCTTCCCTTACTGGTGGGCCTGAATCTATATATTCCATTATGGAAAAAGATAGGGAAGCACGGAATGAAAGAAATACACTTTATTAAAGAACAAGGACCCTCTCTTGCTCCCCCCCCTTCCCCCCAAGGTATCCATGAAGACAGAGAAAACATTTACAGGGGGTTGCTGATCTGTGGTGGAACCTACCTCCCTGCCACTTATTCATTCCAGAAGGCAGTAAACCTTTTATTGGGGAACATGAAAACGCATGCAAATTCTGGGACATTTCCCGAAGATAGGGCTACCAATTTTTCAAGTTCCAAATGAGCTCACATAACAATTTGCACAAATATTTTTATTTAGGAAAACAAGTGCAATGTATACTTAACTCTTAAGGTCTCATCTACAAATAATAAGCAGCACATTTTTACATCTTAACGCCCAACAGGTCCAATAAACAGTATGTGGCTGAGCCTTTGGTTTGCCACTAGATGGCTTAACTCTCTTAACCATCAGGATTAGTAACAGCAGTGGGATTTTTACATTCTTTTTCAGTCTTTCCACTGAGCTGATTGGATTGGCTATGCCAAGGGCATAAGGCGGAGCTAAAGGGAGAGAGTGTATGGTCTTTTTGAGTTGGTTCTAGAGGAGTAAAGAGCAGTTTTACTTTCTTCCTGCTGTCAGGCCGATACAGTAAACGGTGTGGGAGAGCAGGCGAGCGCCCGCTCTGCCGACGCACACCCAGGCCACTCTCCCGTATGTTGGGCCCACTAACCCAGCTTGGTATTTTTCTTGTGTCTAGAGGAGATTCCTCATCAGCACGCTCCCTGTCTGAGTGAGTCTGCCTCCTTTTTGGAGAGAGAGAGAGAGATTTTTGGAGAGTTTGGGCAGCTTTTGGATTCTTTTTCTTGTTCTGGGAAACACCCTGTGCTTTGGAGAGGGCAACTCCTCCCCCCAATCCTGAGAGCAGGAGCTGGAGATCTGTGAGCGACCCCTCTACTCTCTAAAGGAAGCAAGACCAGTGACAGCACTACCCAGTGTGAGATATTTTGAACTTAGAGACTTTGGGATTTTTCCCCCTTTTCGTTAGTGAGGTTTTTCCCACCCCCTCTGCACAACTTGGAGAAAGGAGATGCAGAGCTTTTGTTAAGACTGGAACATCAGGCTTCTCTCCTGGAGAAGTCACACAGAAAGGAAGGAGAGAACAGGATTGTAACATCAAGATCTGGAGGCTCCCGACCGGATCTCCATCCCAGAGAGGTCAGGACACAGGCTGCGGGCACCAGACTGAAACTTGGACTGGGGTAGGATCTTTTCATGGCGTGGGACTCCTCGCTAGGATTCCCCAAATTACTGGGCAGATGAGGAGACAGTGGCAAGCTCCCTCCCAGGAGCCAGGGAGATGGACAGAAGAACCCCAGCGAGGAGGCAATGTAAATAGTTTGGATGTACAGCTTCATTCGTGGAAAGTTTGTGGGACAGCGATTGATGTTTTGGAAATAATCAGTAAGCTTTATTCGAACACCCAGTCTGAGTCCAGCCTGTTTGTCCCTGAGGAGGAAACTGCAGCTATGAGACACACACACACACACACACACACACACACACACACACACGTCAGGAGAGACCCTCCGTCTCCTGGGCCACAGAGGATTTCCTTCCCCCCACCCCACAGAAAGAGCTCACTCCCTGGGAGGTGCAGGGAGAAGGGGGAAAGCAGCCCAGAAGAAGAAACACTGTTATGTCCCTAGGGGAAACAGAAAATCCCCCCCCCCCCCCCCCGACAAAGGGTTACCTGTATGCATAAATAGCCAATACATAATTTAACTTTATTTAAAGAAAAGAGTGGCGTGGTGGCTGAGCTGTGAAGACTTGGCCTGTGCATCCCTGGGTACTGGGTTCAAGGATCCCCTGAGGAATTGTCCCCCCCTAGCCCCACCCATGTGCTCTGAACTCTGGGAGATAGTCCCAGCACCTTACTTACAGGCCGATTCAGTAAAAACGCGGGAGAGCGGACGAACGCCCGCTCTCCCGGCGCGCGCACTGGCCCCTTGCCGGTGCACGCGATACAGTATGCATATGAGGTGGTGCGGTAGAATCGGGGAAAAGGAGGCGCTAGGGACACTAGCGCGTCCCTAGCTCCTCCTTTTAGCCTGGAGCAGCGGCTGTCAGCGGGTTTGACAGCCGACGCTCAATTTTGCTGGCGTCGGTTCTCGAGTCCGCTGACAGCCACGGGCTCGGAAACCGGACGCCGGCAAAATTGAGCGTCCGGTTTTCAGCCCGACAGTCGCAGGCCGAATTAAAAATTTATTTTTTTTTAAACTTTTTTTACTCTTCGGGACCTCCGACTTAATATCGCCATGATATTAAGTCAGAGGGTGCACAGAAAAGCAGTTGTTACTGCTTTTCTGTGCACTTTCCCGGTGCCGGAAGAAATTAGTGCCTACCTTTGGGTCAGCGCTAATTTCTGAAAGTAAAATGTGCGGCTTGGCTGCACATTTTACTTTCTGTATCCCGCACGCATACCTAATAGCGCCCTCAACATGCATTTGCATGTTGAGGGCGCTATTAGGTGCCGCGGCTTAGACGCGCGTTTTCCTCCCCTTACTGAATAAGGGGTAAGGGAAAACGCGCGTCCAAGAGCAGGCTAACAGTGCGCTCCATCGGCCTTTTAGAAAACAAAGGTGCTAGCAGGTTGACGAGCTACTGTACATGTATTCAGAGCACATCCTTCAGAAGCAGGCCTGATTATTAGTTATGGAAGTCTTTGCAATAAATGCCTCTGAAATTATATTGTAAAAACAAAATCCCTTTTGGTGAGTCCCATTCTGGCTGCTCCTTTAGTGTTTTCTACACTGGCTTTACATCAGTGAAAAATACACTCTGCATTACGGAAGGACAAACTTTTTTTTAACTGGGGCTACATTACTGGCTCTCGCTTCTAACAGAGTCCAGGCCCTCCCCTCCCCCCGAGCTCCTTGAACTGGGAAGGTAGGGCTCCCTTATAGCTTTCTTCCTTTCTCTCTCTCTCTCTCTCATATGCTTTTTCACTCACACATTCTCTCACATATCTCTCTCCCTCAGGCAGGGGAGGGATGGGGCCCCCTTAAAGCTCTCTCCCTCTCCCTCATACACTTTCAAATGCTCACTCGCTCTCTTCTCTCTCCCTCACATACTTCTATCTTTCACTCAAGCTTACACCCTCTTTCCCTCACTCACACCCACTCGCTCCCTCACATACCTTCCCCCCCCTCTCTCACTCTCTTACATGCTATCCCCCTTTCTCTCACTCTCATACCTCTCTCTCACACCCTCCCCCTCCCTCTGTCACTCTTGCTCATTCTCACCTCGGTTACTTCGGGGGGCCTCCTCTTCTCTTAGGTTGCAGGTGGGATGAACTCTGCCAGCAGCCATAGTGGCTCCCTTTCTCTTTGGCTACCAGTGGGATGGGCTCTACTAGTGGCCCCGGGGCCTCCATTTCTCTTCTGCTGATGTCATAACAGACCCGAAGTCACACTGAGACATGCAGCAACAGACTCGTGAGAATGACAGTTCTTGGTGCTGGTGGGCTGGGTACAAGTAGTGGCACGAGGTAGGCAGCCTGAATTAACAGAGTAACGGGCCATGTCTAGTCCATAGGCTGGTCAGCATACAGGTCGATAACAGTCCCTACACACAAAACGTGCACAAGAGTGATGCAGAGAGAAGAGCAAATGGATACATGACAGAAGCTATAGACGGCAGCAAGAGAGTTCTCCCCACCCTCCATAAGTGTTGCGACGCTCGGTTTCGCTTAACGCAGCCGAGCTTGCTCACCCTCCAGTCGACCGCACTTCCTGCTTCTCCAGAAGAGGGCAGAGCACCCTCCAAGACTCCGTGGTGTCTTGCAGCCTACCCCGCGGGCGGGCGGGCGGCCTGGATCCACGGCCAGAACGCCGCTGTCTCATTAAGCCCCGCCTCCTGGACGTCTCTACGCGCGACATTGCAGGAGGTTTAAAGGGACCAGGGTGGGAAGACCTGAGCCTGCCCCATAGATGACGTCATCCCAAGAATCCACCCAAACACCGCTTAACCACAACAATAAGAACATAAGAATTGTCATGCTGGGTCAGACCAAGGTCCATCGAGTCCAGCATACTGTCTGACAGTGGCCAATCTGAGTCACAGGCACATGGAGATCCCAAAAAATTAGGTCTATATCCTGTTACTGACTCTCAGGAATAGCAATGGCTTTCTTTAGTCTACATAGCTAATGATGTATTGTCTTTTCAACTTTTCCTCCAGGAACTTCCCCAAACTTCCCTAAGAGATGGTCCCTACTCCTTGGAGCTCACAATCTAGTCAAGACAGACAGATGAGAGACAGACAAAAACACAAAGAAGAGACATTGAGTTAAAGAAATGAGGCCATGATTGAGAAGAATGGCAAATAATTCTGTTTTCTATTTAGATTCCACCTTTCATGACTGTGTTTCTATAATTTAATGCTGAGGAGTCTTTTAGGATTTGTTTTCCTGCATAATAATGACAAACGGCACTGTGCATACCTTCTCCCATCCCACTACTACAGTATTTGGCATAATCTATCAGAATATACTGGATAGCGTATAATGTATGTGTGAAATGCATAGAGAAAAATTTGATCATGTTTCCCCGGTTCTGATGGGATTACATTGGTTGCCGGTTCAGTTCCGCATACAATATAAGTGCCTAACTTTAATCCATAAAGCAATCTATGGCACGAATTCGGAATGGCTGAATGCCTCTCTACGTATCCATGTCCCATCACGAAATTTGAGGTCCCTTGGGCAGGCCTTGTTGACCATCCCATCGCCCAAACTGGCTCACCTTAGTTCAGTGAGGGAGAGGTCTTTATCTTTAGCAGGGCCAAAAATGTGGAATTCCTTACCCGCTGAGATTCGGACAGAGGAGGACATTAATAGCTTTAGGAAGCAGATAAAAACCTGGCTATTCGAACAGGCTTTCAGCCTAAATAGTTGATCCCGTTCATCATAGTAATACTGAGACACTAGGGGAGGAAGGAGATGAGAGTTGAAGAAGGAGGGAGGGAGATGGGTGGGTGGGGGGGGGGAGGGTAGATGGAGGGGTGGAGGGAAGGGGGGTAACCTGAGAAGATGTGGCAGAATTGTTGGGATTTGAAAGAGCCTAGTTTTAATGTATTTTAGTCAGCTAGCCTTTAGTTTTAAATGTATTTTAGCCATGTATTATGTTTAATGATATTTTTTTTTTTTAGTATATATGTGCTTGAAGGTTGCTACTGCAATTTCAATCAATGTAAACCACCTTGAAATGAATTTGAAAGCCGGTATATAAGGTTGAACAATAAATAAATAAATAAATATTTATTGTGTATTTAGCTCTCGCCATTTCATTGGCAGCTAAGGGCAAGTCACATTCAGGTACAGTACGGGTCAGCTACCCATTCAGCCTTAAAACACTTGTAGTCCACTAACGTTGCTGCCATTTTGGTCAGGAAGAATGCAATAAATAATGTCCTTCCCAGAGGATTTATGGGCATAGATGAGGTGGGACTGTATATTGCAAAAGGGCATGTAAGAATATTTTCAGAGCTCATGCACGCTACCATCTTAACAAAACATCCCATAGATGTGCGCGTGGCTATCTGAAGATCCTGAAACTTGGGTGCTTTCTTCTGTGTTACAGTAAGCTTTTCACAGTTTAGCCTGGCCTGAATAAAATATTTTCCTGTATTATTATACACTGATTACTGGTACTATACCTTATCCATAAAGGACTTTTCCCCATTCTCTGTCAAAGGAAAAAAAAATCTTTACTGGATAAAGCCTTCAATTGTTGAATCCTTTACATTGTTACCTGCTGACTCCTGATCCTTAATGCAAAGAAATTGCTAGCAGCTCACCCCATGGTCATTCCAGTCAGCCCAGTTACAGGAATTCCACTTCTGGGTGGAAACAGTTTTAGAAGGCTGACAGCCTGGGCTCCCAATGAATGCAAATCCAGTTTGGCGGCACCTGCAGAAATCTGATGCTAAAAGCCTCCTGGTGTGGACTTCGAGGTAACAATGTGTGATCTAATGTTAGACAGGTAGGAGAGTTTTAGGCAGGTCTCATCCTTCAGCGTGAGAGTGGTTGGAAGATGAGGGAATGGGAAACCGTGCTGGTTGTTTTTTTATTTTGCTGTGCTGTTCCCTGTTCCAGGATCTCCCCCCATCTGCTCTCTGGGCCTTGGAAAAAAATAGTTTCTTTGCAGCTTGTGATATCCTTTTTGTACATCAACATCAAAATGATCCAAATAGGCTGTTGTAGGTGAGCTTTCTAGACTAGGATGGCCATCTGTCCTCCTTTACACAGGACAGTCCTGGTTTTTTAAAGAAAAGGTCCTCTGTCTTGCTTTCCGTGGCCTTTTTTAGAGGTGGAGAAGGATAGCATTGCTTGTACTATGAAAGAGGGGCCTGCATAGGACAGAGTGTGCTTGTAGCCAAACAATTGCATGTCATCATTACCAATCTCATGAAACTTGAAACACCGTTTTGACACTTGGATGGCAGTATAAGTACACCCAGCAGTCTCATTATAAATATACTGTGGTATCCATGACACGCCTTAAGAATTCTGAGGTTTTTGGGTAAGGTAAGAACATACCATACTGGATCACACCAAGGGTCCATGAAGCCCAGCATCCTGTCTCCAACAGTGGCCAATCCAGGCTACAAGTACCTGGCAAATAAACAAACTAAGAAGATTCCATGTTACTGATACCAATAATAGCAGTGGCTATTCCCTAAATCAACTTGATTAATAACAGGTAATGGATTCTCCTCCAAGATGTTATCGAAACCTTTTTAAACCCAGCTACACTAACTGCACTAACCACATCCTCTGGCAACAAATTCCAGAGCTTAATTGTGCAGTGAGTGAAAAATAATTTTCTCCAATTAGTCTTAAATGTGCTACTTGCTAACTTCATGGAATGCCCCCCTAGTCCTTCTATTATCTGAAAGTGTAAATAAACTGATTCACATTTACCCATTCTAAACCTCTCATGATTTTAAAGACTCTATCATATCCCCCTCAGCATCTCTTCTCCAAGCTGAACAGCCCTAACCTCTTTAGCCTTTCCTTATAGGAAGCTGTTCCATCCCCCTTTATCATTTTGGTTGTCCTTCTCTGTACCTTCTCCAGTGCAACTATATCTTTTTTGAGATGCAGCAATCAGAAACTGTACACAGTACTCAAGATGCAGTCTCACCATGGAGTGATACAAAGGCATTATGACATTTTCCATTTTATTTACCATTTGGATGCCCAATCTTCCAGTCTCACAAGGTCCTTCTGCAATTTATCACAATCCACTTGTGATTTAACTACTCTGAATAATTTTGTATCATCTGCAAATGGGCATCACATCACTCGTTGTACCCCTTTCAAGATCATTATAAATATATTGAAAAGCACCGGTCCAAGTACAGATCCCTGAGGCACTCCACTGTTTACCCTTTTTCACTGAGAAAATTGACCATTTAATCCTACTCTCTGTTCCTGTCTTTTAGCCAGTTTGTAATCCACGAAAGGACATCGCCACCTATGCCCTGACTTTTTAGCTTTCTTAGAAGCCTCTCATGAGGGACTTTGTCAAATGCCTTCTGAAAATCCACTGGAGTCAATGAGATTGCAATGAGATTTGTAAGTCCTCGAGGGTGCACAATCTGTACACGTTTTATCGGGTGCCTGCATCTTAGATTCATTCTATTGCCCATATTTGCATGGCACGGGAAAGAACAAGAAGGTTCATTCAAAAGTGCGCTCTTGCTGAGGTAGCTGAGAACACATACAGAGAGTAGAGTATCGGAGGTGTGTTATATGACCCCCCTACCAGCCACACTAGGGTGGCCTGGTGCTTTGCTTTATACAGGACAGTCCTGTTTTAAAAGAAAATTCCCTGTGTCCTGCTTAAGCGAGAACAGCAATGACAAGGACCGGCAAAGAGCAAAAAGCTTAACTCTGGTCTTTAGGTCATTGTTTTCAGTAGGGGAATGCGATGCATCTAAGGTGGGAAACAGCATTGCTAAATGTGAAATGAAATGATTACAAACTGAATTACAGAGGAGAAGGAGAAGGTACATGCACTCCTTGCTACTAAAAGACCTCAAGAATGCATTGATTGCATCCTTCGCAGCTCTCGTCAACTTGTCCTTGAACATGGAGCAGGGAGGAGGATCCCCTCCAGGGCCCATGGCATTAAGTATGGCAAGCGCCAAGTGTATTTAAACAAAGCAGAGGGACACTTGGGCGTTCCAACATAAAGGGGACCATACTCAAAGGCATTTAGCCGGATACCATGAGTTATCCAGCTAAATGCCATCTTTTGAATATTTTGTACAGAGACCCGATAGTCCCTAATTCCAACTGGAATAGCTGGTGCGGGGGCTCTAAATTTCAGAAAGGAATAAAGTGGACCCCAGTAACAGAGAGGAGGGACCGCACCGTTGCTGATTCATTTATCACCTATCTCTGCAAGCCAGCCAGTGGCTGAATATTGCCACCTCAGTCTTTACTGAAGCGCTTGTGAAACAACAGGACACAGAATACACTTTTCCTTTGATAAATCTATTTGAATTAGCAACTGTGTGGACCCTCCTCTCTGTTATTTGGGTTGCCCCCTATTCCCTTCTGAAATTTTGGCCCACCGCCAGCTAGTCCAACTGGAATATAGGGGCTTCTTACAATGGATACTCCCTCCAATTTACAGTTCCTCGTAAATGATATCTGGGTATTGCTGAAGCTCTAGTTGGATCTTTTCTTTATTTCCACTTCTCTATTTTCTCTTTTTAACCGATTAGATACCTCCTCGAGTCTGTGGTGCTCACTGGATGGGAATTTGTTCTAAGCATCTTGTGGATGCCACTTCTTCTCCCCTGTCCTGCTTCCTCTGGAAACTGAATGAGTTTCCTCACCATCTAAATGAATTCTTTGCTTTGGTGTTTACAAACAAAGATGTGGAGAAAACCTGTTCCAGAGATGGTTTTCAAGGGTGATGAGTCAGATGAACTGAACCAAATTATGGTCAATCTGGAAGATGTAGTAGGCCAGACTGACAAACTAAAGATTAGCAAACCACCCGAACGAGATAGTATACACCCAGAGTTCTGAAAGAACTAAACAATAACATTTCAGATCTATTACTAGTAATTGTAACCTATCATTAAAATTGTCCATTGTATTGAAGGCTGGAAGGTGGCCAATGTAACTCCGATATTTAAAAAAGGCTCCAGGTGTGATCTGGGAAACTATAGACTGGTGAGCCTGACTTCAATGCCAGGAAAAATTGTGGAAACTATTCTAAAAAACAAAATCATAAAGCATATAGATAGACGTGGTTTAATGGGATACTGCCAGCATGGGTTTACCCAAGGGAAGTCTTGCCTCACAAATCTACAGTTTTTAGAAGGGTTTAATAAACATATGGATAAAGGTGAGTTGGTAGATGTGTATTTGGATTTTCAGAAGGCACTTGACAAAGTCCCCCGAGAGAAGTTTCTAAGAAAATTAAAGAGTCATAGGATAGGAGTACTTTCGTGGATTACAAAATGGATAAAAGACAAAAAACAGACAGTAGGAGTAAATGCTCAATTTTCTCAGTGGAAAAGGGTAAACAGTGGAGTGCCTCAAGGATCTGTACTTGGACCAGTGCTTTTCAATATATTTATAAATGACTTTGAAAGGGGTACAACGAGTGATGTGATACATTTGCAGATGAGACAAAATTATTCAGAGTAGTTAAATCACAGGCAGAAAGTGATAAATTGCAGGAAAACCTTGTGAGACTGGAAGATTGGGCATCCAAATGATAGATGAAATTTAATGTGTAAAAGTGGAAGATGGATGCATATAAGGAAAAAATAACCCATACTGTAGTTATATGATATTAGGTTTTATGTTAGGAGTTACCACCTTATGAAAAGATCTAGGCGAATAATGGACAATACATTGAAATCATCAGCTCAGTGTGTTATGGTGGTCAAAAATGCAAACAGAATTTTAGGAATTATTAGGAAGGGAATGGTGAATAAAACAGAGAATGTCATAATGCCTCTATCGCCTCCATTGTGAGACCGCCACCTTGAGTACTGTGTACAATTCTGGTCACCGCATCTCAAAAAAGATATAGTTGCACTGAAGAAGGTACAGAGAAGGAGACCAAAGTGATAAAGGGGATGGAATGTCTCCTTTATGAGTAAAGGCTAAAGAGATTAGGGCTGTTCAGCTTGGAGAAGAGATGGCCTGAGAAGGGATAAGATGGAGGTCTATAAAATCATGAGAGGACTAGAATGGGTTAATGCAAAATTGGTTGTTACTCTTTCAGATAATACAAGGATTAGAGGGAATGCCATGAAGTTAGCAAGTAGCACATTTAAAACAAATCATAGATGTTGTTTCTTCACTTAATGCATAATTAAGCTCTGAAATTTGTTGTCAGAGGATGTGGTTAAGTTAGTGAGCTTAACGGGGTTTAAAAAAGTTTTGGACAAATTTCTGGAGAAGTCCATAAACTGCTGTTAATCATGTTGACTTAGGAAATAGCCACTGCTTATTACCAGTATCAGTAGCATGAGATCTGTTGCAAGGTACATGTAACCTGGATTGGCCACTGTTGGAAACAGGATGCTGGGCTTGATGAACCCTCAGTCTGACTCAGTATGGCATGCTCTTATGTCCTTATGTCGCCAAGATTTTTGCCAAATCTGCACTGTCTCTTTCAAGCTGAGTGAAATCAGATGGAAAATAGGTTCCCACAGAAAACAATGAAAGGAAGGTGTGGTAACTTGAGCAACAATGGCTTGGAAACAACCAGAAAGAATAAGGAGGCAGGCTCGGGCCGTTTCCCTTTTGTGCAAACTTATTTACAGTGAACAAACCAAAACAAACAGCACAGCTCACCTTGTCTTCAGGTAACTGGCAGTCCTTAAACGTAGCAGCTCATAAAGCTTAGGTAACTTAGAGTAGGGTGGGTCCCTGTCTAGTGCCCTGGGGCCTCCCTAAACCTTCCAGGCCCTGAGTTCTTAAACTCTGGGGAAGGGCTCCTCCCTTCTTACCGGGATTCCCTGTGGGTCTGGATCTTAAGGATTTCTACAGGGAAAAAGGAAACTGCAAAAACACCCTCTCCCTTAGACTTTCATTTCAAAACTCCACACCTGCTCTAGGCTTCTCTGCGGTGGCACGCATGGTATAGTTCCTCTCGTCCCCTTTCTACAAGGCCACACTGTTGGGCCGATACAGAAAACCTCGCGGGAGAGCTGGCGAGTGCCCGCTCTCCCGAAGCGCGCCCAGGCCACTCTCCTGGGCGCGCAATTCAGGAAGCCAAGGTATGCAAATTAGGACCCATGGTAAAAAGGAGGCGCTAGGGACACTAGCGCATCCCTAGCGCCTCCTTTTTGACAGAAGTGGCGGCTGTCAGCGGATTTGACAGCCGACGCTTAATTTTACCGGCGTCGGTGGTCGAACCCGCTGACAGCCACGGGTTCGGAAAACGGACACCGGAAAAATTGAGCATCCATCTTCCAATCCGCAGATCGCGGGCCGATTTTTTTTTTTTTTATTTTTTATTTTTTTTAATCTTTGGGGCCTCCGACTTAATATCGCTATGATATTAAGTCGGAGGGTGCACAGAAAAGCAGTTTTTTCTGCTTTTCTGTACACTTTCCCTGTGCCGGCCGAAATTAACGCCAGCCTTTGGGCAGGCGTTAATTTCTAAAAGTAAAATGTGCGGCTTGGCGCACATTTTACTTTCTTTATCGCGCGGGAATGACTAATAGCGCCCGCAACATGCATTTGCATGTTGCGGGCGCTATTAGTTTCGGGGGGGGGGGGGGGTTGGCCGCGCATTTTCCTCGCGCTATTACCCCTTACTGTATAAGGGTAAAATAGCGTGTCGAAAACGCATGGCCAAACGGGGGCTAAAGGTGCGCTCGGCCGAGAGCCCCATACTGAATCGGCCCGACACGTATTAGGGATCCCAATAGGGGGCTTTACATCCAGGTCAGATAGGGCTGGGCATTCGGGACCTTAAGGAGTTTCCTTGAGGACATTTAAATATCAGTGAGGGAAGATGTGATTCTCCAGGGAGGACAGGGAAGGGGCTGGGTGAGAAACACTTTTTTTGTATTTTTAAGTAGTTGGGATGTGGTCCTGAGACTGAGGGGGGGAAAAAAAATCACAAAAAATAGCAAGAATCATACATTTCCACTGGATCCTGCCTATATTTAATGTGAAGTTCTGAAGCAATTGCTTTTTAATCACATCTCCTTTTTTCCTCTCCGATTTTATTTTGTAAATTGACATTCCGCTTTCTCAGCCACTTCAAAGTGGATTACATTCAGGTACTGTAGGTATTCCCTGTCACTAGTGGGCTCGCAATCTGACAGGCCGATGCAATACAGCACACTCAGCCCAGCGCACTGTTTAACCCGTGGTTGGACGCGCGTTTCGGACGCGCGTCCACAACCCCTTATGCTATAAGGGGATTAGTGCGTCCAAAACGTGCGTCCAGCCCTCTGCGAAGGTAATAGCGCTCATCACGTGCAAATGCTTGTTGACAAGGCTATTAGCTATTTTTCCCCAATTAAAAAAAAAAAATGTGTGCCCAATGTGCACATTTTAACCTGCAAAAATTATCGCCTGCCCGGGGAAGGGGGTTAATCTTGAGGAGCCCAAAAAAATAACAGAGAAGCAGAAAATACTGCTTTTCTGTTCCTTTTTTAGTTCCTCTGACTTAATATCATTGCGATATTAAGTCGGAGGAACCGAAATAGATTAAAAAAAAAATGTGCTGACGGTCAGGTTAGGAAAAGGGATGCTCAATTAACAAGCGTCCATTTTCCTAACCTGTGGTTGGTTAAGGGAGCGGGTGTTCAATCAGGAGCGCCCGTTTAACACGAGCCGACATTACATCGGCCGGTTAGTTTGTACCTGAGGCAATGGAGGGTAAAGTGACTTGCCCAAGGTCACTTGGAGCGGCAGTGATTGCCAGGAGTAGTCAGTAGCGTATTTTCCGTCATAGCAGGGCCCTTAAGGCAAGGAACCTAACTTGGAAGCCTACTGCAGAGCTGTCACTGGGGGTCACGGTAAATCAGCAGAGCTCGGCCGTCCTCAGTGCCATGGCTTGAGTGTGCCTCTCCTCAACTTCTCCTTCTGACCCAGTGGTTTCAAGGCACCCAGTGCATGCATCCAAAACTCTTCCTGATGATGCACGCTCTGCTCTCTAATAGCATTGTTTTCCATAGGAACGAATTACTCTGATAGACTGGGGATGTGGTTGAAAACAATAATTGTTAGAAATGACTGAAAGAAGACATCAGTACATGGATCTCAACTCTCTTTGAACAAACCTCACTTATATCCCGAGGTACTACAGAGCGCTGTGGGTGCACCTTAGCATGTGGCTGTGTGCACATTTCATGTATGAAAACTTTACTCCCAATTTAAGGAGTACTGTGCAAGGAAAAATGTGTGTGCAACCCAGCGCTAACGTGTGTGCATGCAGTGCTCCTTCATGCAAATCTAACGTTAATCTCTCTAGCCAATGCCATTCATCACCCTCAAAGCAAAGAGGTGCATACGTTTTACTTAACACTCAAAATGTAACTCCTGGTCAGAAGTGGAGTAAAGTTCCTGGGGCTCATATTAGACTATGGGGAGTTCATGGTCTGTGTGTGTGTGTGTGTGGGGGTGGGGGGGGGGGGTGTTCTATACTCAGGATTTCTGGGCAGGAAGCCCAGTGTATGCACAAATCATGTCTTCTGCATGTAAAACATGCTTCATGTGCAGAAAATATGCTTTCTGCACACATTTACTTTTATGTGCACAAATTATGTTAGGTGTTTATGAACTAGAAGCTCTCCTGATCTGAATCACCAGTCTCTAGAAACTCATCTAAATCATTCTTTGAAGTGTTGGGGGAACAGGCATGGGTGGCAGTCTTTGTCCCCTCCCCCTTCCATCTGAGGGCACTCGCGCTTAGCTGGGCGTGGCGCAAGCTGTCTAGTGGTTTCCTCCACGTAAGCACTGCTCTGCAGAAGCTGGGTGATGCATGGAAGCTGGCTGGCATGGTAGGCATTTGGCAGGGGCCTCTTCCACGTGTGTTGTCTTGCCAAAAAAGTGATACTTGCCTCTCTGTGACATTTGGATTTGCTTGTCCTCCAGAAGGAAATTTATCAATTTTCATTTTGGCTCCTAACAAAATTATTTAACCTGTTTTGTTTTTTTTAAAGCAAATTAGTATTGTTGGTATTTTAGGGTCACTGATGTCATTTATCATCATTATTTTTACATGTATAGTACTGATAGTGTACACACATACATAGAGCTCCACCGGGATCTCTTCTAAGGAGTGCAGCCTTGTAGCAAGGTCGTGCAGTTCAGTGTGGGGTTAGAGCAAAGGGGCTCAAACTGGTCCTATGGGCCCCCCCCCCCCGCCAGTCAGGTTTTCAGGATATCTGTAATAAATATGCATGAGAAATTGTCCTAGCGTATAGACAGATGGCCTCAGGACCAGTGACTTTATGTTCCCCTGCCAGCAGATGGAGACGGAGCAAGCTGTTGTCACAGTATATATATATATAGCCCTGCAGTCACCCAGCCTGCCAGTGTTTACATTTATTAACTTCCCCAACCTAAAAAGGCAGATTGCATATGAAAACTAGACATTCAAAGAACAATCTTCTGAAGTAAATATATCACTTCAACAACATATATATTATATAGGCATACACTGTAAAAAAAACAAAACACACTTTCAATAATAATAATTTAATAGACTTAATAAACTACCTTTCTCATAGTAATCAAGGCGGTTTACTGGATCCCATATGGTACCTCTGTAACCCATCATTATTTGTTGATTATAGCTATGAATGTTACTTTTGTAAACCATTGTGATCTTTACATGGAATGACGGTATATAAAATGTCTAAATAAATATATATATATATTACGCCCATGGGTAAAGTGCACTGGGTGTGGACTTGGCCCACAGAAAGCCAGGAATAAACTGAACTACAATTCCAATATTAAGCCTTCCATATCATTGCCAGCACTCAACCTATGAAAAGGCCATACTGCAAATATTACATCAGGCCCTAAACACCAATACATCTTCTATTAGGAAAACAGATTAAAGCCAGTTGTTGTAAATCCCTACACAGAAACTACATGCTAGCAGAATACCTAAAGCCTCCGTCACACAAGCAGAACACAGATAGACTCTCACCAAATACAGAATAAAGAGATCATAAAATATACCGTAAATTGAAACGTGCAGACAAAAAGTGAACTGGAAATCACAAGAAGCCAAACTCTGTAAGCAATGCAAACACAATCAAGAAATATAAAACATTAAACAAACCAATAAAAAGAATGTCAAATCTGCTGAAAAATTCAGCCAATTAAAAACACATGTAAAAACGTTTAAAATATTACCAAACACTAATAAAATATTTCAAAACAGCAGATACATCACATCCAATAATTACAACTAACAAGGATAAAAATAAAAATCTCCCACTCTCCGTACCCGGGAACTTTAGATTTCCAGTCCTCCTGAGATTGTCATAGATTGGAGGAGGGTGCACAAACTTTAACCTCTCTCACACACTTATATACAGGAACTTTCACACGCACACACATGTGAGCAGGCACTCTCCCTCATAGAAACACACATACATACACAAAAACCCTCTCATACACACACACACACACAACACACACACCCTCTCATACACACAAATACCCCTCTCATATATACACACCCACACCAACCCCACCACCCTCTCAAACACATACACATACACACCACACAGACACACCAACACCCCTCTCATAGATATACACACCCACCCTCTCATACATACCCACACCAACCCCACCACCCTCTCATACACACACACTCTCATGCAATCACTTCCACCCTCCCTCTCATACACACACACACACACACACACCCTCTCATATGCATATACACACCCTCTCATACACACTCACAAAGTCACTCTCACACGGCAAGTCTCTTTCACACACACACACACTTTGGACCTTTCTCTGACTGCACAACAAGGTCTCTTCTGTTGCCGGCTGAGGGGAAAAAGCTGGCAGCACCTCAGACCCTTTTCCTGCCACCAGTTGTGGGGGAATCACTGGCCAGTCTTCTTTCACTTTGCCTTCTCAGGCCCCCAAACTCCTTCACCCTCCACCCCCTAGGTTCAAGCTCTTCTACTCTGTCTCCACTTCCAGAGTTTAGCCCCTCACACAGGCACCCTCTGTCCCACACTCACAGGCTCCCTCACCCCCCCCCTGCACATTGGCTCCCTCTCTCACATACACACCTCTACACACAGGCTCTCTCCCTCTCTCTCATGCACATACACACCCCCTCATACAGGTTCCCTCTCACTCTCTCACCCAGGCTCCCTTTCTCTCTCATGCATACACCCTCACAAAGGCTACCTATCTCTCTCTCTCACACACACACGTCCCTTCACACAGACTCCTTCTCTCACAAACACCCTCACTCCCTCACATGCACACATTCCCTTTTTCAAGCACACCAGCTCCCAACCTCTCACACCCATACACATTCCTTCACAATCTCCTCACAAAGACTCCCTCTCTCTGGCGCACACACACACACACACACACACACACACACATCCTTATTCATGCTCTCCCATACACACACACACACACACACATACACTGGTATTAAACACATACCTCTACACACAGCCTCTCAGTCTCTCACACAACCACTACACATAGAATCACTGGGGCCTATTCTGCTCGCTGCATGCTGGGACTTGCACCTCCGTCTTCACCCGATGCTGCACACTGGGGCCTCCTTCTTCTTCACTGCCACGCGGCAAGCCGGGGCCTCTTTCCTCTTCACCGTGATGCAGCTCGCCAGGGCCTCCTTGCTCTTTGCCGCCGCTTGGTACACTGGGACCACCTTCCTCTTCACCGTGAATGGGATGGGGTCTGCTCGCGGCACGGTGGTGTCTGCTCATAATTCTGCGCAGAAACTGGAATTTCTGCATGGGGGGGGGGGGGGGAGTGATTCTGCGCTAATTCCCCCAGACTAAGAGTTTTCCTGAATGAAGGCTGAGGCGGCTATAGCAGGAAGATTTCAGGGGGCAATTTTGCCGCCTGACGTGGCCGCCTCATTATAGAATCTCCCCTGGCTATTACTCCCGCTCCCAGAGCAGAGAGGTGCCCTGGCTTAACTCATATTTTGTTAATGCTCAAAATGTAACTCCTGGTCAGAGATGGCGTAAAGTTCCTGTGACCGATGTTAGTCTATGGGATTCATGGTGCAGAGATTCTGTACTCGGGGTCTATGCGCAGAAAAACAGGAATTGTGCACAGAAAGTATGCGTTGTGCATCGGTCTGGTTTACTGTGCGTAAACCAGGGAGCTGCAAAGGAAGCGGTACTGTGCATCTTCCTTGAAACCAGCTCCAGTGTCTTGGCAGCGGCTGCTGGGCTCTGCTCTCTCTCTCTTTCTCGGCTTTCCAAGTCCTTTATATAATCTCCTGCACTAGAATAAGTAATATAACGTAACCCCTGTGATAGGTGAACCTGGATGACACTTCCAGACTTCCATTTTAAGTGGTTTATGCCGTTAGATTATATTTGCAGGGTTTCTAGCATGGAGGGAAGATAACTTTCAAGGCCCTTTGCACTGCTTGGAAAAGTCTTGATTTTATATATTGCATACAGCAGTGATAATCTCTGCACAGAAACACTTCATTGAGAGTATTGGGGTTTCCAACTTTTCTCTTTTCTGATAAGATACAATTGATGAAATAAAGTTCTTTACAGCTGAGTTAATTCACTTTGATTGGTACAAGTGCTTTTTAGACTTCATTCAGTCTCTAAGTCAGATGATAAAGCCAATGTATTCAGTTCTTTAAGTTGGTCTCTCTCCTGTTCAAGACCTTAAAGCAATTTAATTTACTTCTTAAGCTGATTTAGATCTTCCCTCCCATTAGATACAGTGCAAGTTAATGACTTCCCTCTCAGTGTAGATGATGTATCCTTTGATGGAATTTATATTACACTGTCATTTTTTCTCCTACCTCCTTCTCGCAACTCCATCGTTTCCTCGCTGTTCCTGAAAGGCACAAGTTCTCCTCCCTTCTTCCCAGTTCTGGATCATGGTGACACCTGTAGCTCCTCGTCTCCTTATCTGTTGTAGATGTTCATGGGCCTGGTTGGAGTCCACGCCAACTCTTTCTCCTCTCCTTAGGATAGCTGAAAGTCATCCTCTCCTTGGATCTTGATCATCTCAGGTGAAGTGAACCTCTCCCAGTTGAGAGCAGAGCAAAAATTAAATTAATTAACCAAGTCCCAAGTTGCTAGGCACTCCAAACTTAAATGAATTAGAGACTTAACGGTGGGCTGGGAGGGTGGAAAGAAACTCCCATCCAAATTATATACTCCATAAAGACAGAAATGAATCAGTAGAAAAATTAAAGAACAAAACAAAAACAAAGAAAAATTAAAGCAAAAAGGAAATCCACAAGGTAAAATGGTGCCTTGGCTCTAAGTGCTAGAGGGAGATACCATTCACTAACTTCCATATGGGGGAACTGCAAACCCACAATGTTATCCTTAAGTCTCTCCCCACCAATTGGTATAGTCTTCTATATAAATCTAATAGCGGACCAACAGGATCCCTACAATTAAAAAAAAGCAGACTGGTGGTGGCTGGGATGGGGATGATAGGGAAATGGAACCAATGGCCGCTCTGGAGGACCCTTGCAGGCTCCTCTTGTCACCTAAAAATAATTTTAAAAAAGAAGCAACAAAGCAAGTCAGTGTGCACAAACCCGAGTGAAAACATGAAAAAGGCTAAGCGCACATTTTCACTCGGGTTTCTGCTCATATTTACAAGTCAGCGCACATTTTTTTTTCACGCCCAGTGCATTAGCATAATATTAACTTATTGCACCAGGAGTTAAAAAACTTTTTTAGCATGTAGGTTAAGAAACTATGTCCTGAATTTCAGAGCAGAGTTTTACCACATGGCTTACTACACCAGGCCCTGAGAGAACAGGAGCCTTTTATCTCCTATTCCAGTGCATACAATCTGCAAGCCCAGGGCTTTGGTGAGGAGCTTAGGCCTTGCTTTCAGACACTGTGCGGAAGCTATTTTCTTTTTTCTTATTGTGATTTTTGGTTTGTGGAGGGAAGTTTTGTTCTACTTCCAAGAGAGAGAGAGGGGGCAGAGGCCATCTAATATCTGGCTATTATTGGCACTTAGAAGGACACAGAGTAATATGTAACACCTAGGGTGTTGGAGGTTTGTATTTCTCCTCCTTGGGGTTGTGTGAGAGTGAGTCTAGCAGCTAGCCCCGGTTCTGAGTGTAAGCGCCATCATGCAAAGGATAGCCCAGGTCAAGGTTACACTTAGATATACCAAGACGTGGGTATAATAAATGAGCAACCCAAGACACACAGGCACGACATTTCTGTGACATCCTAATGTGTATCTGTTATGGAACGCCTCTGCAGGAAGACGAATGCATTGGGATAAAGTGCTTGAATGATTCCAGGGAAGGCCTGAAGGATTCCCCTTTAATGTGCCTCCTAAAAGCGAAAGGAAGGTCTGAGATTTTCCTACAGCAGCTTACGTTCTTGAGGGATCTTGTAATCTCTTGGCCCGCCCCGCCCCCCAGAAAACAAAATATTTCCAAGCCTTTTTTGCTGCTGAAAGAGAAAATCTAGAATACGATGGCAAATAAAGGACAGCGAAGCCCATCCAGTTTGCCCATTCTACGCTTTTCGGGTGCTTCCCTGCAGCTAACAATCCTCTCCTCCTTACTAGAAGTCCGATACGGAGCTTTGCTTCCACCCCTCACCTCCTGCAGCCTGCTGCATGTACTCACTCACCTCCCGGGGGGGGGGGGGGGGGGAAAAAAACAACAAACCAAAAGGTACAGAATGTTACTCCTGCGGCTCCACCCATCCCCTCCCATGTCATGATCCCTGGCCCTATAATTTCCTTTCCAGGGAAGAATATCTGTCATGCACTCCTTTTCCTCCAGGTTACATGGCTTGAGTTCCTTAGTTCTCGTCGCACACAGAGAAGCGTTTGGGAGCGCGTCCCGAATAAATGCCTATTGCATGTCCCTCCAAGGATCTACATGTGAGGCACCCAGGCGCCTTGCTGTGTTTATCAACGAGAACCTTCCAACCATGGGAGGTGCAGGACGGTATGAACTTGGGTGGAGAGTGAAAGGAGGGTCCTTCCCCCAGAAGGGATGGGTGTGGGCGATGGTATACAGGGCACTTCCACCAGCACCTTTGGGATTCTGAGAGAGCTAAGACGTGCGATGCCGAGCTCAGGGAGGGCCCACCTGGCGGAAACTTATCCCTTAAGTCCTGGGACATCCTTCCTTGTACTGGAGAAGTCTGAGGAGGAGAAGAGAGGTTTCCCTGTCTGTTTCTTGGAGCCCGAGGAAGGATGAGATCCTGAAGGGGGTTACTGGAAATGTCTGCATGAGACAAGAATCTGTGCTGAGCTGTCCGAGAGGCGCTATCTTCTGTGCTTCCTGTGCCTTGTGAACTGTCTGCTTGGGGGGTTTTCTACTTTTTTTTTTAACTTTAATCTTTAGACTTCAAATAAATTATTTTTCTGTATTAGATTAAATCTTTTTGGTGTGGCCTGCAGTTTTTGGAATACGTCTCCCCTTGGGCCTGATAGCTTTTGCTATCCTCCTCTGGTTGAAATCCTGCAGATGGGTTTTTCCCACTCCTGCAGTGCCCGAAGGTGACCCCTGTGAAAGGTTTGGGGAGCGGTGTGTGTGTGTGTGTGTGCGCGCTAAATAAAATATTTCTGGAAAGTAAGTGAAGAAAGCAGTCCCTTAAAACGCTCGTCTTAACTCTCTTAAAACACAAAAGTAGGAATCAGTCTCGGCCAGGGCTGGCCCAGCCCTTGTAAGCACCACGTGAGGTGGGGCCTGCACAGGATTTTGTGGTCTGTCCTTTGAAAACATTAAGCGTTCTGCATCTGTAGGCTTTATTTGTTTTAGTGGCTGACTGTAACCAGGCGGTGACAGCAAGGGGTAACCACTCTGTCCTATCAGCCTGCCTCAGACTCCAGAGATGTGGGCAGCGGGAGCCTCATTGTCATTGTGAAATGTTAATGCAGGTGCCTTAGTGTCTTGGAGCTGGTGTTTAGGGTACAAAGCAAAGCCTACGCACTTTACCCAAACATGGCCAGGTGCTGTCTGGACCCCCCTTCTACCAGACTCCTGGCATTTCCAGTTGCCCAGTGTCCTCACTGACCTGGAGAGGCCTGATCCACTTTTGGTTTTGTTTCCCTGCTTGCATGGAGATGTTGTTTCAGTAATCTTAGCAGCATCAGAGCTATAGTTCCCTGAGGCAAAGCCAGGACTGGATTAGTGAGGTGGTAAAGCCATTTCATTGCAGAGGTATCCAGGGCTGGTGCAAGGGTATTAGCACATACTCTCTCCACGCACAGCCCCTCAGCACATACTCTTTCCACTGTTTAGCACACTCTCTCACCACCACCGCACTCATCCATCACTTTCTCTCAATCTTCCACCCGCTCCCTGCTCTCTCTCTCTCTCTCTCCATCCTCCACATTCACCCAGCATTCATTATCCTCTCTCTCTCCTCCTAAAGTGGCAGCTCCAGATCTCCTCCACCATTCAAGATGAGCTTCGCCAGTGGTCCTGGACCTCTTCCTGTTCTTCAGCCTCTGCTGGGATGGGCTCCACTGTTGGTCCTGGGACTCATGCTGGTGGGATTTTGCTATCCCAAAACTTTTAGTGCACTAGGCCAGTGCTTCTCAACCTATTTCCTATCGTGACACACCTGATGGATACTAGTGCTCTCATGTGTGACACATCTGATGGATACTAGTGCTCTCATGTGTGACACACCGTTCACAACAATCCACTGCTAAACTAAAAAAAACCAGCCTCAGCATTACTTTTATTGTTAAGAATGACACGAGGGAAAGATAAAAAGAGTACTCTCTCTGAACAGAAATACATTTTTGTACAAGCTACATCTCCTGGGGGGCCACCGACCCTTTTTTTTTTATTGTGCTGTCACTTTCAGGCCCAGCAGGGGAAGATAGAATCAGTTTGTCACTAGCCCGTAAGAGAAAGAGAGCTGATGTTTCTCACTGGGCTCCAGCGGGAATGGTGGACAAGAGCTTGGTCCTACTGGGCCCAGTGGGTGAAAAAGTCTGCCTTGTGAACTGTACAGCCTTGCGCACCCTACCCTCCCCACACAATTAAAAATGATGCATTTATAATAGATTTTATATGAAAAAATGACATTAAAAAAAGACACTTGGAACCCATATGGCATTAGACCTATTGGTTAGTGTTCAGTATGGGCTTAGCACTCAGAAAGTTACGCGTAAAAGAATTATAACAACAATGTAGTAAAACCTCCATACTAAAACAACACTAACTGTCAGCACACAAACAGTTACAGCTCTACTTATGAAAAGGTAGAAGTGCTAATAATACACCAGGCCCTAAAATACCAATACACCTCATATTAGGAAAATAGAACAAGCCAGGCTGCTATAGATTCCTACACAGAAACTACCTGCTGGCAGAATACAGACAGATCCTCACCAAATACAGAATAAAAAGAGCATACTGTAAGTATGAAAATAAATATGCAGACAAAAACTGAACTGGAAACCACATCAGTAGACGATGGAAAAACAGATTCACCATTCTCATTAAAAAAAAAAAAAATAGAAAATCAATAGTAATAAAATCATACTAGTAAAAATACATATTTCATAACAGCTGAAAAATAGAATATCCAACAATTAAAAACTCATAAAAATGTTCTAAACACCAGTAAAACATTTCAAAACAGCAGATACAAACATCCAAAAAAACCCCAAAAGACCCTGCTCTCCATACCTGGGAACTTTTGATTTCATGGTGCCCTGAAATTGTCTTGGATTAGCAAGGGGGGGGGGGGGGGGTTGTTGCTCAAACTTTCTCCTCTCTCTCTCTTTTGTATATGCACATACTGTCTCTCTCACTCTCACATTCTCAGTCTCACACAAACACATAGGCTGCCTCTCACACAGGCAGACACACCACACAGACATACAGGCTGTCTCATTTTCACTTGCTTAGCATCACACGGGTACACACACACAGGCTGTCTCTCACTCTCACATGCTCAGTCTCACACAGACACATACACACACATGCTGTCTCATTTTCACAAGCTCAGCCTCACACAGGCATCATGCCCACAGGCTCTCTCACATTCTCAGTCTCATTAAGGCTTGCTCTCACTCATTTGCTCAGGCTCACACAGGCACACACACACATACACTGGCTGTCTGCCTGACACATGGCAAACACACCCACAGATTCTCTCTCACATGCTGTCTCTCCCTCATGTGCTCACTCAACAAACACATCCACAGGGAGTCTCTTACTCTTACATGCTCAGCCTTACACAGGCAAAAACACACAAGGCTGTCTCTCATTCTCACATGCTCAGTCTCTCAGAGACACAGACACACACTGGCTGATTCTCACATGTTCAGCCTCACACAGGCTGTCTCTCACTCATGTGCTCAGTCTCACAGAGACAAATACACTCACAGGGAGTCCCTTATTCTCACATGCTCAGTCTCTTTATCGGCACGGCACACACACTGTCTCTCTCCTCCCAGAAGCATAAGAAACACAGCCAGCAGCAACGTCAGCTTGTCTTCCTCTAGCCCCTGTAGCCGACGGGACTCATTCTCTTTCTTGGGGCCAGGGGGGCTGATGCTGTGCCTCTTCAAATTTGGCTTGTGCTGCTCCTTCTGTTGTTCCTGCACAGGTCCATCTCACTTCCTCTTCCAGCCGTGCCGATAAAGAGGCCATACCGCCCGCACCTCTCCCCCCCCCCCCACCCCCACGTGTTCTTTCCAGATGGCTGCTTAGTGCTGCAATTGGCTCTGCTGCTAGCATTCACCCGGGCTTGTCAATGCTGACAGCCCTGGCGGAGGTGGAGATCCCTGCATACCCCTAGAGCAGAGGAGGGGGAGGAAGATTAGCCACATCAGCAGGGGACCAGGGAGCATTATATTCTGGCTGTGGAGGTGGTGACACACAAACTTGTGCTTTGACCCAGTGGTGCCCTTGAGATCCAAAGAGTGAGAGATTAGAAGTGAGAGGGTACCCAACTCCCTTCCCAGGTGATGGGTCCTCTTCCCTCTCTCCCCTATGGCATCATCCTGGGTGACCAGTCCTCTCTCCCTTCCCATGGCCCCTTCCCAGGTGATGGGTCCTCTTCCCTCTCTCCCCCCTATGGCATCATCCTGGGTGACCAGTCCTCTCTCCTTCCCCATGGCCCCTTCCCAGGTGATGGGTCCTCTTCCCTCTCTCCCCCCTATGGCATCATCCTGGGTGACCATCCTCTCTCTCCTTCCCCCCCATGGCCCCTTCCCAGGTGATGGGTCTTCTCTTCTTCTTCCCCTCATGGCTGCTTCCTGGACCTTCTCTAATCCTCACTTCATCTTACCTGGTTGGTCCCAGGCCCAGCAGAGATCTTCAGGATGTGACGGTACCATCAATAAGAGGGAAAAATCAGCAAGGGGCTTGTGAGTCAGCATGGGTTTATAGAGCCTGTAACAGTCCTGTACCTCATATAGGAAGTCTATGCAGGAGGAGGGGATGGATCACTACACAACTGAGCTCACACTGGCTCAAAGCCCATACTGATTTCTCTCCTATTGCCACTGCCTGAAGATCTTCGCAGCTCCACTTCTGCCAGCCCTGATTATGGTGCTTGTGGTTGCACCAGTGTCGAACCACATCTTGTACACACCTAGGGCCAGCCATGGGTGCCATGGAAAAACTGAAAAGTAAATCAAATAAATGTGATGGGTCTCCAAAAATGGAGCCCTTTTTTTTGTCACTAGAAGTCCACCGGAGAGAATTCTGGATGGGGGAAACTACTTAACCCTCTACTTCAGGGGTGGGCAATTCCAGTCCTCGAGGGCCACAAACCTGTCGAGGTTTTAGGATATCCTAATGAATATGCATGACATAGATTTGCATACAACTGAGGCAGAGTGCATGCAAATCTCTCTCATGTATATCATTAGGGATATCCTGAAACCAGACTGGTTTGTGGCCTTCGAGGACCGGAAGTGCCCACCCCTGCTCTACTTGGTTGCTAGTATTGAATTGGTGGAAATCAATGTTGTGGGAGGTGTGGTATCTGAATGGCCACTAGATGGCATCATTTCTGGTAAAATGACATTATGCATGTGCACTGCATCAAATGTGAGAAGAGTGGTTAATGGGGTCTTAAGGGTGGTGTTCTCTTTTAAGAAGGATGGGAAGAGAAGTCCTTGAGAGGAAGTGCTTCTTTAGTATAAAATGCTGGGTGTAAGATTTGGCAGGAGGAGTTGGAAGGTACCCATCCGAGGAGTGGGTTCACTCAGAGTGGCCTCTCTTTAGAGGGCTCTGCGGGGGCTTTTCCCCTCAAGGGAAAAGGCCCGAGGTGGATCTCCTCAAGGAGAAGCAACCAGGGGACCCGACGTTGAGTCCCGGAGGTGGAAGAGAGTCTAGAGATCCAGCAATGGGTGGGAGAAAATGGAGTGAGGAGGCCTCAAAGGGTGAGGGCTGGAGACAGCGAGGAAATCCCTTGTTATTGCTTGGATGGGCGCTAGAAAGATACTCTGATCAGTTACAATTGCCTGTTGCTACTGAAGAGGATTACTATGTGTCCAGTGAGTTTACACTGATGTATCTAATGTGGTATGTTATTCTAAGGCTGTGGAAACCATGGCCTGCTATATAAAAGGAGAAGCAGCGTCTGAGAGGTTTTTGTATTCACTGGGTGTACCTTCAACTACTGGAGTGGAAAGTAGGGAAGATTCTTGCTTTATGTTTAATGCTTTTCTGCTTTTTGCAAGCACTGCAGCCCAGCTGTGGAAGCTTATGTACTCTGATTTAATCAGTGACTTTTCACTCTGTGTTCCGTTCGCTGGTATCAAGAGGAAAAAGGTTTTGCTTGTTAGAACTTATTCTTGGAGTGAGTCCCTATTTCATTTTCTACTGTCAGTTGTTTATTCATTCATTTATATCCCACTTTTCATTGAATTACATTCAGGTACTTTGTTATATCCCTACCTCCAGAGGGTTTGCAGTCTAAGGCCTAAATTCATCAAAGAGCTATATTTATTGTGGGAATATCGCGCTTAAAAAAAAAAAGGGGGGCATGGTTATGCAAATTTTAGAGATGCTGCATTGCATAGCAAAATAATTGTACGCCGCAATAATTTTTTTTTTTTTATCGTGGAATGGCTTATCAAACCGGGAGATACGTGCCCAAGTCCTAGCAATACGTGCAGAACGTTTTTGTTATGTCATCCAAGTATGCGCATATCTCCCATGGTGCACACATGTGAAAAGCAGTGAAAAAGGGGCGGGGAGTGGGCATGTTGGGGGGAGACCAATAGATGTGCGCGAATAAACTTAAGTGCACAGGCACGCACCGGGGTCCCCTACCTTGTAACTTTATTACTGGTATGTACATCCTCAAAGAAAACTTGCTAGGCTAGTCAGTGTGTTATTACGGGTTGAGGCTAACAGGGGAAAGGAAGACAAATAAACTAGAGGGGTTAGAAAGTCCAATCCCTTGCTTGTGCGAACTGGGAACAAACTGATGAAATTGGCGATGGCGTTTGCACACCTCCCCTTTTAAAATCCCTCCACTTTCGTGATGAAAGCGGAATTTGGCCGCACATGTGCACGTCCATTGCAAATACATGGCAACAGGAGCCCATGCACGAAGGAGGGCATTTTGTAGCGTGTGCGCATGCCTGGGTGCACACTTTCTAAAATGCGCATATGTGGATGCTGCCAGTTTGTGCGCATATTTAAGCATGCACATACATGCACGGGTGAGCACAAATCCTGATTCCATCATGTAACTGGACCAGTGAAGCAGCCAGGATCCCACTACTATTAGATTTTCCCCTTAACATAGAATATTTTGGAAGACAGGACGGGTAAGAAAAGGTATTTTATTTGACCCAGCAGGGCTGTGTAGATGTGTGTGAGCAAATTCCTCATTTCCATGATCGCGATATTAGCCACCATTATAGCAGTGACCCACGATAACTGCAACTATTCCGTAATAAAAACATTTTCCCCCAATACTACACCAAAAAAGGTGTTATTTCTGTTAAATCCCATGTTAGTGTGCATTAAATTTTCACAACATGTGATAGGAGTCCCTCATTTTTATATAAAGCCAGCTTTTGCATTCTCATTATCAAATTTGCATACAAACACGCAACAAGATAAAGATTGTGCATTAGACCCATTTTACTGCATGCTGAGGCCCTAACATGATTTGTTGAATGATCCTATAAATTTGTATCTGAGGCAATGGAGGGTAACGTGACTTCTCCCTGGTTCCTAGTCTGCTGCTCTAATTACTAGGCTGCTCCTCTATTCAAGTTGTTGGGACAATGAGGAGATAGCAATCAGGGGATATCACAGGGGGGATTTTCATTAAGCAAGCGCCCTGTCTAGCTCAGGACGTTACACCAGTTTGCCTCTGGGCCTGGGTCCATGACACCAGTTGCGTGACCCAGTTTTTTCTTGAACCCTACTGTGAGATTGGTACTTGGTCACTCAGGTGCCAGACCTTCTCACATTTTATGTGCCCTGTCTGGGGGGGTTGCATAAATAATCCCCAGAGAATTTTGTTCTGCTGCATCAACTAATAAGAAGCCTCCTATGGCCAGTTGATGGAACTAGAGGAGTCTCCAGACCTCTGGGCTCCTAGTTCTGGTCTCAGTTGAAATTTTGTTTCACAGTGTCACTAAAATGTGGATTTTATTCATTTCCCCTCCCTGTTTTTTCTCGCTTGTCAATCTCTGCCTTCCCCCACCCCAATCAAACAGCATGCCTGGGTGGTTCAGGGAAGTCTGTACAGCTTGAAGACTAGAGGTTTGTCTCTGAGCTGCACCCTCAGCACCATCCATTGGCCTCCAGAGACAATTACTGTTGTGTCCCTGTTTGGAAGGTTCATTATGCAAATTTCAGGCACAGGCAGCAGACTCATTTGATTCTAAGACAGCAATTATTCTCCTTGCTTACTTATGTAACCAGGGGTTAAAATATACAAATAAGGGTTGGTTTTTTTTTATTTTACTGATCTGAGACCCTGGAGGTGTGTGAAAAGTTTTTCTTAAGTGCAGGCAGTGACAAGCTGCATAGAAATAAAACAGCATTAAGTTATCAGTGCTGGCTGGAAAAGAAAAACTCTGGGAGACAGAAAGACCTCAGGGGAGGTGGAGAGATAATCAGTTGACATGCAAGTAGCTACCAGAGCTTTTTCCCCTCTCCATGCAGCTAAGAAGGAGGGTAGGATTGAACAGTGTGAGCTGTGAGAAGGGAGAAGCAGGAATGCAGATCTTTACTTTCATTTTGCCACGGCAGCCCTGTTAATGCTATTGCTGTTGAGAGGAATCCATGCTGAGCTATATGCAAATTAGCAGTTCCCCCCATCATTGTGTGAGAGTTAAGCATTTGCAGAACAATGGTGGACACAGAGGAAAGCAGGCTGATGACACAGCTCCTTTATAAAGCTTATTTTTGTGTGCAATAGTGTGAAATACAGAGGGAATTGAGGCAAATATATTGTTTGAATGTGTGAGAGTGACTAAAGTTTGTTTTGAGAGTATTTAATCCTAAGAACTCCAGGTAAGGTCCAGGATAGCTAGATACTTGTAAATACAACTGAGCCATGTGTATTTTTTCCAGTTCAATTGAGACAGAACTGTTGAAAGAAGATACAATGTGAAAGAAAAAATAATTTAAAATCACACTTTGATTTAATTGTGTACCCTTTATGCATTATTTACCATAAACTCTCTGAGTTTTCATGTGGTTGTTTAAAGTGCCTGCTTCCCTGAGTTCAGAAAGGGATAAGTAAACAGAGAGAGAAAGAAACTGCAGCCAAGCGGCTGGTATTAATGTTCAGTTTTCAGAGTGATAAGTTTAAATTAAAGAAAATCCCTGAATAGGAGAAAAGTGCAAGG
Organism: Rhinatrema bivittatum; assembly: GCF_901001135.1. NCBI lineage: Eukaryota > Metazoa > Chordata > Amphibia > Gymnophiona > Rhinatrematidae > Rhinatrema > Rhinatrema bivittatum. Next base: position 344 of record NW_021820598.1, on the reverse strand, counting down.
GGTTCCTGTGAATAGCTTCAAGGAAAACCTGCCTAAGTTGTGAAAATAACAGGAGGAAAAGTCCATGAAATACATAGGACAGTTTGAGTAAGTCCTTATTCCAAGCCAAGATAGCTACTGTTAAGAATTAAAAAACTGAATCATCACTGAACATCTGAATAACAGAAACAAAAGAAAGGTGTGAGTGAGAAAAGAAAGGGAAGGACAGTGGGATATTTCATCCTCTGTCTCTGAATAAAATATGTCTATCTGGAACTCACTTCTCTTCTGAGCCACAGAAATTAAGTGCAGAAAGAATGGGGAAAGGACAAAGAGTGAAACAATGTGTGCAAGAAAACATAAGA